>NW_013618840.1:0-1606 GCF_000695525.1 Brassica oleracea var. oleracea
GTGGATAAGGTGACGGGTAATCCGTCGGTAGACTGCTGGGTTAGCTGAGTTTGGCTGTCTTCAACCCGAGCAACCACGTCGTTGTAGATTTGCTCGGACTTGCCATCTACAAATATGCCCGCCTTGTTCTTGTGGGTCCTCTCGTAAAGTTCCATAAGAGACGGGAGATGTCCCGTCTCTTTGGCCTAAAAAACATTTAAGAAAGTTAGAATAAAATATATATATTAAAAAAATTATTTAATAAAATATTTAATTACCATTTCCAAACGGACACCGACGTGGGGTTTTTGGCCCGTAGTGTGAAGCATCGGCCCGTTCCCGTGCTCATCGACCGTGTTACGTGAGTTAGAGCAAGCCTGAGCGATTCTAATGGAATCAGGAAGGTGCCAATAACGGATGAGGTCATCCCACACATCCGTGGTGAGCTCAGCGGGTTTGCCACGCTCATACCCCTTCACGATCCAGTCACCCTTCCAGTTGGAGACCGTATCCAACAAGCAAACTTTCGCCTTCGCGTTAAACTTCTTCCTCACCCTCTCAGTGATCCCCAAGGCCCAATTATATTTTTTTCTCTTGGAAAAAATAAATTAACAATTAGTTTTTTAGAAAGTATATATATAAATTATGAAAAAATTAAAGTATATATAATTAATTAAACGAAACTTACAGCGTAAATTTTGAACCACGTCTTTCTGACGTAGTAAGGCGTCTTACTCCAGTTTGGATGTGCCATGGAGAAGTAACCCTTGATCGTGTCGGTTACGTCCGATGCAAGACATCCGTCAACCCCCCACCTGGAAAATACAAATTTAAAATATAAATTTTTTTTTAATGTTATAAAAGAATTTTAAACGAATTAAAAAAAAATTAATGCAACATACCACAAAGTTCCGTCCGGTCGGTCGGGGTCGATGACCGGTAAAGCTTCTCTGCGTGGCAGACGGAGAATGTCCTCTACAGTGTACTGCGAGTAAGGAGCACTCGGAGGCACCATCAAATCGGGATGAATATCGGCGGCCATCGGAGGTGCCATCGGTGGAGGCACAGGAGGAGGCATCGTGGGATGAGCCATTGGGGAAGGCACATGAGGAACCGATGGTGCACTTGAAGAAGTAGACCCAGAGACTCTCTGAGTGTACTGAGTCTCGGGGACAGTCTCCTGACCCGAAGAACCGGGGGCTGAAGAAGAGGCCGGGTCTAAACGACTACCCGGCTCACCGAAGATCTCTCTGTAATGGGCAGTAAGACTTCCTTTTCGAACTTGAGAAAAAAAATTAAATTTTTAAAATTAACATCAACAGTATATTTCCCAACATTATCCACCTAATGAACACTAAATAACATAAAATCCGTAAACCTATCTAAATTCCCTATACTAACCACCTAATATATCCTAAATTAACCAAATTAGAGAGGCTTACCATTGCTACGAAATGGAGAGGAAGTGGAGAGGAAGTAGAGAGGAAAGAAAGAGTGAGCGCTCGGGGGTATATATAAGATTACATATCATCGCAAATTCGTCGTAAGGTTACGACGAAATAGCGAGCAGTTACAAAGGCCCGTGTTTTTCAATACGAGGAAATTGCGAGGAATCACAAAGGCCCGT
>NW_013618840.1:1631-1993 GCF_000695525.1 Brassica oleracea var. oleracea
TTTGCTTACGTGGAATTAACGAGCCTTGCTTTCCTATAAATATACCCACAACTCTCATTCTCAAACCACACACAAACTCCCAAATCACACCATATCTCAAATTACATTCCTCAGCAAAATCCTAATCAAATTATAAATATTTGAAAAAAATAGGAAAAAGAGAAGATATTAGTTTCATATATTCCAAACCCCATCTTTATTTTTAAATTTCGTCGTTATTTCCTCGTTGGCTTACGAGGTATTTACGACGATTTCTACTTACGTGGAATTTACGACGATTTCTTATACGTGGTCTTTACGACGATTTGGGCTTTTGTGGAATTAACGAGTGTTTTGTTTAAATCTTTTTACGTGGTGTTTAC
>NW_013618841.1:0-1132 GCF_000695525.1 Brassica oleracea var. oleracea
CAGGTGATCCCAGTTTTCTTGTTTAGGAACATGACAACTTCTTCGTCTTTCTACTAATCAAACCAGGATGAACCACGATGTAAGAAGCTTTATTTGGATACATAAAGTAGTGGAGAATCTCCAGGGAGTTGAATAAATCTTATAGGAGTTAGGATGAAGTACCTATCCCACTTTCAAATCAGGTGATCCCAGTTTTCTTGTTTAGGAACATGACAACTTCTTCGTCTTTCTACTAATCAAACCAGGATGAACCACGATGTAAGAAGCTTTATTTGGATACATAAAGTAGTGGAGAATCTCCAGGGAGTTGAATAAATCTTATAGGAGTTAGGATGAAGTACCTATCCCACTTTCAAATCAGGTGATCCTAGGTTTCCTGTTTGGGAATATGACAACTTCTTCGTCATTTTAATCAAACACAGATGAATTGCAATGTAAAAGCTTGTTTTGGATACATAAAGTAGTGGAGAATCACCAGGAAGTTGAAAAAATCTCATAGGAGTTAGGATGAAGAAGCTAACCCACTTTCAAATCAGGTGATCCCAGTTTTCCTGTTTGGGAATATGACAACTGTTCCGTCATTCTAATCAAACTAGGATGAACCGCGATGTAAGAACCATGATTTGGATACAAATGGTAGTGGAGAATCACTAGGAAGTTGAGTAAATATCATAGGATTTAGGGTAAAGAAACTATCTCACTTTCAAATCAGGTGATCCCAGTTTTCCTGTTTGGGAATATGACAACTTTTTCGTCAATCTAATCACCCCCGGATGAACTGTGATGTAAGAAGCTTGATTTTGACACAAAAAGTAGTGGAGAATCACCAGGAAGTTGAATAAATCTCATAGGGGTTAGGATGAAGAAGCTATCCCACTTTCAAATCAGGTGATCCCAGTTTTGTTGTTTAGGAACATGACAACTTCCTCGTCATTCTACTAATCAAACGAGGATGAACCGCGATATAAGAAGCTTTATTTGGATACATAAAGAAGTGGAGAATCCCCTGGAAGTTCAATAAATCTTATAGGAGTTAGGATGAAGTAGCTATCCCACTTTCAAATCAGGTGATCCTAGGTTTTCTGTTTGGGAATATGACAACTTCTTCGCCATTTTAATCAAACACAGATGA
>NW_013618841.1:1192-1991 GCF_000695525.1 Brassica oleracea var. oleracea
AAATCTCATAGGAGTTAGGATGAAGAAGCTATCACACTTTCAAATCAGGTGATAACAGTTTTCCTGTTTGGGAATATGACAACTTCTTCGTCATTCTAATCAAACCAGGATGAACCGCGATGTAAGAATATTGATTTGGATACAAATGGTAGTGGAGAATCGCTAGGAAGTTGAGTAAATCTCATAGGAGTTAGGATGAAGAAGCTATCCCACTTTCAAATCAGGTAATCCCAGTTTTTCTGTTTGGGAATACGATAACTTTTTCGTCATTCTAATCAAACCAGGATGAACCGCGATGTAAGAATNNAAACCAGGATGAACCGAGATGTAAGAAGCATGATTTGGATACATAGGGTAGTGGAGAATAACCATGAAGTTGAATAAATCTCATAGCAGTTAGGATGAAGAAGCTATCTCACTTTCAAATCAAGTAATCTAAGTTTTTCCTGTTTGAGATTATGACAATTTCTTCGTCATTCGAACTAGACCCGGATGAATGGCGATGTAAGAAGTTTAATTTTGACACGTAAAGGAGTGTAGAATCACCAGGAAGTTGAATAAATCTCATAGGAGTTAGGATGAAGAAATTATCCCACTTTCAAACCAAGTGATCCCAGTTTTCCAGTTTGGGAATATGAAAACTTCTTCGTCATTCTAATCAACCGCGATGTAAGAAGCTTGATTAGGATACATAAGGTAGTGGAGAATCACCAATAAGTTGAGTAAATATCATAGGAGTTAGGATGAAGAAATTATCCCACTTTCAAACCAAGTGATCCCAGTTTTCCAGTTTGGGAAT
>NW_013618842.1:0-1989 GCF_000695525.1 Brassica oleracea var. oleracea
CAACGGCTACTTCGCGAGTAAAATCGTAAAAACACTTAAGTCTCGATTCGGCCCAAAGAGGGTCCGAATTGCGGACAACGACCAATCTATGGTCCCAAATGACTTGAGCACAAAGACTGGTATGACGGTTTATCTCATCCGCGGGAAGATATAAATGTCAAATTTCCGAAGATAATCACAAAGAAGAATGAAATATGGGAAAGCCCGCTTCACAACAAATCCGGCCCAAGAAGAGGTAAACCGACCTAAGGAGGAGTATATAAGGATGACCTAGGACGAAGAGGAGGGGGGAGCAGAGCACATCAGAGTAACTTAGCACTTAGAGCAATTTAGGCATCTTTTTCCATTTTTACTAATCGAGCTGCGACTCAACTAGTTTAGATTTAGGTCGCTAGACTAGTGAACGTACCGACAGCTCTTGTAGCCTAGGTCTTTACTTGTTGTTCACGCTCAAACGTGAATTCGGAAATAAGATCCTCTTATTCTTTTTTTCTGCTTATTTTCATTTTATTCTTTCATATTGATCGTGTCGTGTATGGCCCAACAGATAACTGGGACCTTCAGGGAAGGCTAGGTTAACTTGGCTTTCCTCCGATTAACAAAACTCGACGGTGTGAATTTCGGTTCCCACAGTTTGACGCTAGAAAGAGGGGGTACGGATCTATCTCTCTCGCAACCACACACGCTCAGTCCGATATGACGACCAACGCTGACAAAGACCCGCAAACCCACGACGGGACTCCCGTCGATGCCAACGCTGATAAAACTCCAGCTGGAAACGTATCAACGGTCACTGCCGACACCGTGATACTAGACCATATGAAGGAAATGTTCGCCTCCGCTAAGAAAAAGTCGGACGAACAAGGAAAACTCGTGGCCTCTCTCGCAAAACATGTGCAAACCTTAACGGCGAAGGCCAGGAGCAAAGCCTCGCGCGGGACCACAAGAGCCCGAGCGGTAGAAGACTTGATTTCGAGACTCCGGGCAAACGAGCTGCACACGCGGACAAGGCTTCCTCAGCCAGGTGCACAGCCAACTGCGGAGAACTTTCCACCTCCTACCGAGAGCAACGAAGGAGAAGAAATCGAGCGCATCGACCTGGATATAAGCGACCAGTCTGATCACTCGAACGACGGTGCTGACATCCACCCAAGAAGAACGCGAAGCCAGTCCGCTCGGCAGGACGCGTCCTTCGAAAGACCCATGTCCGAGGAAGAAGAAAACCTCTATTGGGTAGAACAGGAGGAGCTGGCCGAAAAGCAGGCCAGGATCCACCGCAGCCAACACAGACAAGCTCGCAAGGCACCCAGAAATCCTGATGAGCCGATCTCCGCAAGTACATCGCAAAAACAACAGCGGAGGTGAAAGCGGTGAAATCACAAATCCACCACGCGACGAGCGCTGCACCCGAGATCGACAGACTTCTCGAGAAAGCACGCAAAATCCCGTTCACTGGCCGGATTACTGAGACCAACGTCTCGGACCCAGGGAAGATCAAAATTCCCATCTACGATGGCACCACCGACCCGAAAGCGCACCTGCAGTCTTTCAAGATCGCGATGGGGAGGTGCAAACTCAAGGAACGCGAACGAGACGCTGGCTGCTGCCTTCCCTTTGTCGAAAACCTCAAAGGTGCCGCGCTCGAATGGTTTTCTCGCCTAAAACAAAATTCCGTCGGAAGTTTCTGCCAACTTGCTTCAGAATTTCTCAAGCAGTATTCCATGTTCATGGACAGAGAAACCTCGGACGTCGATCTCTGGAGCCTGTCTCAGAGAGAAGACGATCCACTTCGCGAGTTCATGAACAGATTCAAGCTAGTAATGGCAAGAGTCACCGGGATCAGCGACAAAGTGGCGATCGATGCTCTGAAGAAAACTCTCTGGTACCGGTCGAAATTCCGGCAATGGATATCCCTCGGAAAACCGGGAACGATTCAGGATGTTCTTCATAAGGCAACGAACTTCATCGTAATGGAAGAGGAGATGAAAA
>NW_013618843.1:0-1985 GCF_000695525.1 Brassica oleracea var. oleracea
TAATCCGATGCAAGAGAAACATGTAAAGCCAACTCAAGAGCACAAACCCGAGGAACAGCACCATCTGGCCAGAGAAAACTCTCATTCTGTCAAGCAGTTTAAACAAAAGGGTTATTCCAGCAACTAATGAATTCTTGATACATTTCAGATTATCAGAATGTTATTTGGTAAAATTTTTGGCAGGAACAAATATGAAAGGTGAGTGTATGAAAAGAGACACTTTGATCAAAAGGATATAAAAGTTTAGTTTAAGACCTTTAACGGATTATCGTGAGATCCATTCTCAGCCTGTTCAAGATGGGATCCAGCTGAACCCAAATTTCCTTCATCACCAGCGTTGGAGCATATGTTGTGGACTGCTTTCAGAAGCTTAGCTAAACATTTGTTACGATGAGCATCACCTGTTAGTGAATCAAACTTGCGTAGGATCAAATGGTACTCATCTTCCTCCTTTCTAACATCAACAGGAGGTATGTTTACTTTCCGGGAAGATCTTTTAGCCATCTCTACACGTTCCTCAGTTTCAAGGTCAGGAAGATCACCCAGTCTCGACATTGACTTTTCCACAAGGAGGTCAATTTCATGTTGTTTTGAAACTTCATAAACCTTATCAGTCAATTCCCACAGCGTCTTTTCATCGGTATCATACACCTTTTGCACGATAAAACCAGGGTTATCTCTGCGTTTCGGAAGTTGCTTATGAGCTGGAACAAAATACACCACACATCTATGCATCACAGATTCTGCGGGGGCCTCATCAAAATGGAAACTGTAGAACAGTTCTCGTGTATCATTTGCTTCCCAGTTTCCACCACCCTTTTTCTTTGCTTCTTCTCGACGATAAAACCACTGTCCCAGAATCATCATGCGTCCATCTTTTTTTTGGGTAATATCCTACCAAAAAAAAGAACTAAAGTCTTACTTGGAAGAACTGGTAAGCATATATAAAACATTCGGCAGCACGTACACAAGTACCTTGATAATGGCAACATAAGGCTTTAGACTATTGTCTTCTTGATACAAGAGCACCGAATCCTCCTGTGCAAGAAATTAAATGAATGTCAGAGATGCAAATGGCCTCTAAGCATTCAGGTGCAAAGGGAAAGGATGATGTAATAAGAAAAACACCCAGTCTCTAAACCAAATAAAAAGAGCAGCTATGACTAATACATTCTCACACAGAAATCAAAGTTCCTTCAAAACCCTAGATTCAACGATGCAATAACCAACAAGTAATTAAACAAGGTGCACTCGAAACCCATAATAATGCATCAATCTAGTCGACACAACTCACCAGTTGGTATCTGTAACCGCCGTGCTCGAACTGCCTGTAATGGGTTCTTCTCCCTTTGCCTTTACCCCTAACTTTAACCGGCTCACCAACCGGTTTCGCCCCATGGAGCTTCTCTCCTCCTTCCTTCTCATCCTCGTCATTTTTCTCCTTCTCTTCCTCGTCGCCGTCAGACTCTTCGTACAGCCTCACCATCTTACGCTTCCTCCTCTTTCCCTCCATTGTTTCCTCAAGTCTCCTTGAGTTCTGTCCCTGAGACCTCGTCTCCCGTACAATTTTCTCTTCGTCGTCACCCGGGGACACCTGAGCGGACCTCCGAGACCACACCATCTTTCTTCCTCCTCCCTGTGTAAATAAGAGAATGTAGAAAATTATTAAGATATGATAGAACGTGTAGTATGTATACACACACCTTCTTCGAAATGAACGTAATCTTTTATCTCACCACCTCTCAAAACTCGAATTTTATATAGAGAGATTACTTTCTTTACTTTTGGGGTTTACAAAGAGATTCCATATGTGTGTATATATATATAGATAGATAGACCCTGGGAAAAAAAATACTATTTACTACCTTGCCATTTTAAGTAGAAAATAATTTTATTTCTTAATTTTATTTGACGATTTTTATGCAAAAATTTAATGATTTGAATAGTGAAAAAAATGTTTTAAAAGATTTTAGCTATGGAAAAAA
>NW_013618844.1:0-1981 GCF_000695525.1 Brassica oleracea var. oleracea
TCATAGAACTCCACGAGTGCATTCACTTTACCATGAAGATCAAATGTACAATGAAATCATAAAATCCAGGCAAATTATATACAACACTGTAACCCTAAAAAGTAAAACCATAGAAAAGTGAAATCGTTTGAGTCATTCATCACCAAAAAGAATCTTTTCCAGCTGGTTTAAGGCCAAGGTTGCCATGTGTAGTTCGATGATACATTCTTGCTCCTTCATCAAGATTCTTCCGTAGTGATTTGTAAGATCATCATCCTCGAAAACTTCGACCGTGTTCTTCTCCATCTCTGATCTCAACTTACGAACTTCTTCCAAATCTGTGGCTGCCTTGCGCACGCGTCTCGTGAACTGACCTAACTTGCTGACTATAGGACCATGATCTTCGCTAGTAGCACTTACGAGCAAGCTTTTCTTCTTCTTTCCGATCAGAACATCACGTGGAAGCGAGACAGAGAAGACGCTCTGCTTCTTGCATTGAGAGGAGGAGGGAAAGGATACGATCCGATAGTTTACGGGAGTGATGATTGCATAATGATTGAGGAGTTAGATGATGATGATTCTCTCTCTCTCTCTCTGTTAGATTGGTTAAAGAAGAAGAAGACGTAACCGCTTTTATAACGGTTTATTTCGCTCAAAAAGCAAACAAGAGAAATTGTTTTAAAAAGATCTAAAATTCAGAAAATATTATTTTAAAAACTGAAAACTCCATATAAGCTAAAATATTTGTTTAAAATTTTATAAACTATAAGAAACCTATAAAGTTGTAATTAATTAAAAGAAACTATCAAAATTTAGAAATTACAAATGTAAACATTTCAATATGAAAATTAAGAAGATTTTCTCAAAAATTTAAACTTAAAAATAAGTGATAAAATTATTTTCGCATATATACTTAAAGATATTGATGATGCCAATGGAAATTTTGAATAAAATATATATTTTCACATTTTGAAGTTTTCATTGTAATTTTATATTTTTAATGATTTTCTAGTTTTTATTTTTATAATTGATAATATTTAGAAATTTTTGCATTTTGATGTCTTACATTTTTACCTCTCTTTTTTTTGGGCAAATCATACTTGAAACTAGGAAACAACATAGCGTTCAATACTCATCCACAAGCTGGAGAGTTAGATAATGAGAATAGCGCTGACTTAGCAATTGAATCAGCCAAAGTATTACCCAATCGAGGGATAAAATGAAAAGAGATACTACTAAAGGAGACTAATAGAGAGTGAATATCAAAAAGAATTCCTTGAATCCACACATGGTTCTTCTTGGTAGACAGAAGGGTGATGAGACTTTTGGAGTCTGAGAACACTCTAAGGGAGTCAACACCACGTGTAACTGCAGATTGAACTGCAGCCTTTAACGCCAGGGCCTCAGCTACGAGGGCTGAGGGGACAGATCGGTGGTATGAAGAGAAGTTTCCTGCTGGTGCGTCTGTGTAGTCTCGAAAGTGCCAACCCATACCACATCTTCCAGTCTTTGAGTCCCAATCCACCAGTTCTCCCTTTTGGCGAGTTCATATCTCCTTAGTCCGATTGAGTGATTCTTCCCTATCCTAGGGTTCTTCATTTTCTATGGTCGTCGTATATTTCGGGAGTGTTTATGAAGTTTTGGTTGTTGGGTCCTTGAAATGGTTCCTCAGAGTTCTAGGAGGAAGTGGTTTAGCGGCGATCTGGCCGAGGATATTCCCACCAAGCAACTGTCAAAGATGCTCTACCAGATAATCTCTTGTACTTATTAATCTCTTGCTAGTGGATTGGAAGGTTAGTTACTTGTTTTAATGTTTGTAGTATTACTTGTTTTTTTATGTTGTCTCGTTGTGGATTATAGTGTCCGAAGATATTTTTGTTTTCTTCCGGTTTAGCTGACCATGGAAAGATCTTGTATATGTTGGTGTTGTATGGAACTGATCTTTGTTTTCAATAAAACTAGGAGTTTTCCTGCGCCATGCGCATATATAAAATATTTAAAA
>NW_013618845.1:0-410 GCF_000695525.1 Brassica oleracea var. oleracea
AGCCCGCTTCAACTAGGAGAAAGTGGCGGTCCCCGAATGCAGCATCCCCACTGCGATCTATGCCTTCAAGAGAGGTCTACTTCCATATGGGGGGGGGGGCTATACAAAGAGCTGACCATGTATCCTTGCAAGACCATGGAAGATGTGTTGTCCCGAGCATGGGCGCAGGTGAAGTGGGAGGAAGATGTTGCTAGCCGCGCCAAGGCTCAGCCAAAGCAGGACCAAAGGTCAGCCCGATCAGATCGAGGAGACCAAGATGAAAGATCCTCCCAAAGGGGATCCAAGGACTCTGGTAGTAGAAACAGGGGCAGGTTCCAGTACCGGCTGCAAGAGAAGGAAGGAGGGATGTCGGTATCTACCTGACCCGATATCTCCCATCTCTCAATATCAACACCAGAGCTAGTCAACGC
>NW_013618845.1:630-1981 GCF_000695525.1 Brassica oleracea var. oleracea
TGCACCAGCCTCACCACCTCGCCAAGATCGGGTGATCCATGTCATATCCGGAGGCTCAGAAGTAAGCAGAGTAAGCCGCAAAGAAAAGCACCCATAACGCTAAGCATGGTCTGAAAATGACCTAACCGAAGCGCCTACTTCTATGCACCGACGAGATAAGCTTCACAGCTAAGGTGCAAGAGAAGATCCTAGCTCCCCACCATGATGCTTTAGTTATCTCTCTCACCGTAGCAAACTGCTTGGTGAAAAGAATACTAGTAGACAACGGCAGCTCCACCAACATTATCTTCCAGACAGCGTACCAAGATCTAGGGCTGGAGGAGAGCACCCTGACGCGCAAGGTAACCCTACTCATCGGGTTCAGCGGCGAGGTCAAGCAAACCGCCGGAGAGGTTATCCTCCCAGTATACGCTGAATGGGTCAACATGTCTACCAAATTCCTGGTCGTAGATTGCCAAGCGGCATATAACATGATCTTGGGACGACCCTGGATTCATGACATGGAAGCAGTCCCTTCAACCCTTCATCAGATGGTGAAGTTCCCTACACCCTGGGGCATCAGAATAATTAGGGGAGACCAGGAAAACTATCGATCCTGCTACCAGACCACCCTGAAGGGGAAGACCAAGGTCTTATAGCAATTACAGAGAGGACCTCGGACCCCGCGAACCCAGGGATCAGAGGTCAATGATACATGTAATTGGGGGTCATTCCGGAGAAGGCCGACCCTGAATCATTCTAAGAACCCGAGGGATCCCCAGAGAACCTACGTCGACCACTACGCATGGTCTCCTCCGAAGCCCTTCAAAGTTGCATCTGCTCGCAAGACTTGGTCCTCGCAGGACCTTCGTCCCCCGCCTCACATAAACAAAATCACCAAGAACTTTATCAGATATCAGCCAGTGGTCTCGTGGATAAACAAATGGGGCACGAGTACTCCAAGGAGACCTCCTCAGAGGGTACATCTGGCGGATCCAGAGCAAAGGGCGCCTCGCAGACGCAGGATGGAGACACTTAGCCAGGCAGGAGACCTCCAAACCTGGTATCTCCAGTGGATGAATGTGACTACACGTTTCAGGGAAGTGCTGAAAACCTTCATCAACAGGAGACAGTGGCCCCCGAACCCTAAGGCCTGGGGCATGAAACGAGTCTCGACCGCGGTCCCTAGACCCAAGAAAGAGGCAGAACCATGCAGAAGAAGGAGGAACCCTCCAGCAAGGACACTCGTCCCAAAATCAAGTCTAACCCTGCGGATCACCTAGCAACAAGAGGTAAGACATGGCCCAACCACCGGGGTACCTCGTAAGCTGATATCTTGTACGGTCTCCGGACCATGATTTCTATTAATTAT
>NW_013618846.1:0-167 GCF_000695525.1 Brassica oleracea var. oleracea
AGTATATAGAGCGTTTAACGTAAACTCAATATTTTTGTAGGTGTTAACACCTAGATTTCGAAAAAATTTCAAAAAATACCACAATATTATTTTAATGCATATTTGCATCCTGCACTAACATACGACGATGGTCAAAGAGGTTTGGAGCCTTTGTTGTCTCCATTTTT
>NW_013618846.1:253-1468 GCF_000695525.1 Brassica oleracea var. oleracea
GCAAGAAAGAGAGTTTAGCATACATTAATACAAATTTTGAATTGGGTTAGAAATTTTAAAGCAACAAAATAGATTATAGGCTTCGGTATATAAAGTATTTACCAAAAACTCAATATTTTCGTAGGGGTTAACACATAGATTTTGAGAAAATTTCAAAAAATATGATAATATTGTTTTGATGCATAGTTGCATCTTGCACTAACATATGATTATGTTCAAATAGGTTTGGAGCCTTTGTTATCTCCGTTTTTCAAGAAAATAGTGATTTTATAGTGGTTATTCTATCGATTTAGGTAGTATTATGAAATTTTACTAAATTAATTTATAAAAATAATTGAATGATGCTCATTTACCATGAAAAATAGTTTAGCATACGTTAATACAAATGTAGAATATGTTTAGAAATTAGAAAATAACACTAAAGATTATAGGCTTCAGTATATAAATTATTTACCAAAAACTCAATATTTTCGTAGGGACACATAGATTTTCAGAAAATTTCAAAAAATACGAAAATATCATTTTAAAGCATAGTTGCATCCTGAACTAACATATGATGATGTTCAAAGAGGTTTGGAGCCTTTGTTGTCTCCATTTTTTTAAGAAAATAGTGATTTTATAGTGATTATTCCGTCGATTTAGGGAATATTATTAAGCTTTACTAAATTAATTGATAAAAACAATTGAAAGATGCTCATTTAGCATGAAAGAGAGTTTAGCATACATTAATACAAATGTTGAATTTGGCTAGAAATTTTAAAACAACATAATAGATTATAGGCTTCGGTATATAAAGTATTTACCAAAAACTCAATATTTTCGTAGGGGTTAACACATAGATTTTGAGAAAATTTCAAAAAATATGATAATATTGTTTTGATGCATAGTTGCATCTTGCACTAACATATGATTATGTTCAAATAGGTTTGGAGCCTTTGTTATCTCCGTTTTTCAAAAAAATAGTGATTTTATAGTGGTTATTCTATCGATTTTGATAGTATTATGAAAAATTAATAAATTAATTTATAAAAATAATTGATCGATGCTCATTTACCATGAAAGAGAGTTTAGCATACGTTAATCCAAATGTAGAATATGGTTAGAAATTAGAAAACAACACTAAAGATTATATGCTTCAGTATATAAATTATTTACCAAAAACTCAATATTTTCGTAGGGGTTAACACATAGATTTTGAGAAAATTTCAAAAAATA
>NW_013618846.1:1572-1980 GCF_000695525.1 Brassica oleracea var. oleracea
TGATTATTCCGTCGATTTAGGGAATATTATGAAGTTTAACTAAATTAATTAGTAAAAAAAAATTATAACGATTCAATAGACCATGAAAAAGAGCTTAAAATACAATAATACAAATGTAGAATGTGGTTAGAAATTTTAAAACAACACTAAAGATTATTGGCTTCAGTATATAAAGCGTTTAACGTAAACTCAATATTTGCGTAGGTGGTAGTTAACACATCGAAAAAAATATGACAATATTTTTTTAATACATAGTTGCATCATGCACTAACATATGATGATGTTAAAAGAGGTTTGGATCCTTTGTTGTCTCTATTTTTCAAGAGAATAATGATTTTATAGTGATTATTCCATTGATTTTGATAGTATTATGAAGTTTTACTAATTAATTGATAAAAAATTAGAATG
>NW_013618847.1:0-1980 GCF_000695525.1 Brassica oleracea var. oleracea
CTTGGGCTGGAGTAGTGAAAGGATGGGTGACCTATCGGGAAGTAATTCGCGATATCGTGTGAGTGAGACCAAAGCATAGAAAAAGGTCGGGTGGTGATTGCATGGTTAGTAAAAAATGATTTCGAGCCTTGAAAAATTAACACACCGTCCGTCAGATAGGATGGGCCCACGGGTAGAGTGAGTGAGTGTGGGTGGACCATTAGTCATGGGTGGTCGGGCGTTATAAGTGGTATCAGAGCTGGTGAGCCATCTCAGTTCTAACCCGAGAGGCATCTTGAGACATGTCATGGGAGGGCATTGATTTTTTGAGAGAGAGTGAATTGTAACATCCTGAGTTGTGATATATGGAAAGACTTAAGAGAATTGTTTTGGCTACCTATGTCACCAAAATTGACTTACGTTTTCCGACACACATTCGTTTAGAACTCAAAGGTTAAGCGTGTTTGGGCTGAAGTAGTGAAAGGATGGAGGATCTATCAGAAAGTGATTCACGATACTGTGCAAGTGAGGACAAAGCACGAGAAAATACCGGGTGGTGATTGCAGGGTTAGTAAAAAAACTTTTAGGTCTTGAAAAAATTAACGGACCGACTGTCAGACGGGATGGAGTCCATGGGCCGAGTGAGCGGGCATGGGTAGCCTATTAGCCGTAGACGGTCAAGGCGTTATAATTTCAGAGATGTTGTGTGTTCTTGCTGTGATAACTGATTTAGAAAAACACGTTAAGTAAATAGAAAAGATGGTAAAAACTAAGAAGATTCACTAATGTAAATATATATTTCATCTGTTTCGAATTAGTTGTCGTCGTAGAGAAAAAAATTTGTTATAAAATAAGTGTTGTTTTAGAGTTTTAAGGCTAAATTTATTAACTTTAATCTTCTATTTATTTTTCTGTAGGTTGAAATATGGTTAGGTGTATAGGTAATGATGTTATTTATTGGAACTATGCAAAATTAAATATATTTTTTTAAATCTGTGTGTACAAATCTAAAACGACAAATAAAATGAAACGGATGGAGTACGCATCTCAAGAAAGAGTTTTTGGGAATCTTTTTGGGTTCTTTTACTTTTGTGGAATTATTTTTTTTCGGAAGATAAACTAATTAATTATTATTTTACGTTTGGAAAGTTTGATATTTATACAAAATGGAATTGATTTTTGTAGTAACTAGTTTCCTTCTCAACTAGATTAATTTGCTCAAGTTACAATAATTTAGCAGTCTCTGTTAGTCAAAGTAAATTAGAATCTTCATAACTGCACTTGCCTTATCACATATAGAAATTTATTTCTCAAAACTACTCTTATTGCACTGTAGAATTTTCACAATAACACATGTAATTATCATTTAACATTTGGAAAGTTTGATATTTATACAAAATGGAATTGATTTGGTAATAACTAGTTTCCTTCTCGACTAGATTAATTTGCTCAAGTTAGAATAATTTAGCAATCTCTGTTAGTCAAAATTATTCTTTTATAATTGTGGACTAGTAACATATCCGGACAAAATCGTCTGTCTCAACAAGTATTTATAGTTGCATGTGCTTCTCAACCAAGCTCAATATGTACTAACTTGTCTTACAATTTAAACGTTAAAACTAATTCTCTTCTCTTTCCCTCCTCAACAAGACAAAACAAGAGATGGAGAGCTCACCAATCCAATGCATCTTCTTTGTGTTTATCATTTTCACCCTCTTTTCGTTTTCGACTGCTGCTACAAGTCATGGAGAAGTTGGTAAGGAAGCTTTGAGGTTTTCTATTTTATTCTATATTTCTATATACTTCTAAATTGAGTTTATGACAATCTTGAATATTTTTTATTGGTGATATGTAGAGGACGAACACGAGTTTAACTACAAGAAGAACGATGATAAGGGGCCAGAGAGATGGGGCGAAATTAAACCGGAATGGGAGATGTGTGGAAAAGGAGAGTTACAATCTCCCATTGATCTGATGAACGAGAGAGTTAAGATTGTTTCT
>NW_013618848.1:0-454 GCF_000695525.1 Brassica oleracea var. oleracea
TTCATATTTTTAAATTTTTCTAAAATTCTATGTGTTAACAACCTCTAAGAAAATATTGAATTTTTCGGTAAATGCTCAATACACTGAAGCCTATGATCTTTAGTGTTGTTTTAAAATTTCTACACATTCTACATTTGTATTAATTTATATTTAACTCTCTTTCATGGTACATGGGCATCGTTTAAAATGTTTGTCAATTAATTTAGTAAAAATTCATAATACTTCCTAAATTGGTGGACTAACCACTATAAAATCACTATTCTCTAGAAAAACGGAGACAACAAAGATTCCAAACCTCTTCGACCCTCATCATATGTTAGTGAACGATGCAAATATGCACTAAAACATTATTTTCATATTGTTGAATTTTTCTCAAAATCTATGTGTTAACCCCTACGAAAATATTGAATTTTTCGGTAAATGCTCTATACACTGAAGCCTATGATCTTTAGTG
>NW_013618848.1:566-1232 GCF_000695525.1 Brassica oleracea var. oleracea
CTATAAAATCGTTATTCTCTAGAAAAACGGAGACAACAAAGGTTCCAAACCTCTTTGACCTTCATCATATGTTAGTGAAGGATGCAACTATGCATTAAAACTTTATTTTCATTATTTTTAATTTTTCTCAAAATCTATGTGTTAACCCCGTTCGAAAATATTGAATTTTTCGGTAAAAATTATAAACACATTCTAAATTTTTATTAATGTATATTAAACTCTCTCTCTCTCATGGTACATGAGCATCGTTTTATGTTTTTGTCATTTACGATCTTTAGTGTTGTTTTATAATTTATAAACTCATTCTACATTTGTATTAATGTATATTAAACTCTCTCTCAGGGTACATGAGCATCGTTTTATGTTTTTGTCAATTAATTTAGTAAAACTTCATAATACTCCCTAAATTGGTGGACTAACCACTATAAAATCGCTATTCTTTAGAAAAACGGACACAACAAAGGTTCCAAACCTATTCGACCTTCATCATATGCTAGTGAAGGATGCAACTATGCATTAAAAAATTATTTTCATATTTTTGAATTTTTCTCAAAATCTATGTGTTAACCCCCCTACTAAAATATTGAATTTTTAGGTAAATGTTCTATACACTGAAGCCTATGATCTTTAGTGTTGTTTTAAAATTTCTAAACACATTCTACATTT
>NW_013618848.1:1305-1534 GCF_000695525.1 Brassica oleracea var. oleracea
ATACTCCCTAAATTGGTGGACTAACCACTATAAAATCGCTATTCTCTAGAAAAACAGAGACAACAAAGGTTCCAAGCCTCTTCGACCTTCATCATATGTTAGTGAACGATGCAAGTATGCATTAAAACATTATTTTCATATTTTTAATTTTTTCTAAAATTCTATGTGTTAGCAACCTCTAAGAAAATATTGAATTTTTCGGTAAATGCTCTATACACTGAAGCCTATG
>NW_013618848.1:1640-1978 GCF_000695525.1 Brassica oleracea var. oleracea
TCAATTAATTTGGTAAAACTTCATAATACTCCCTAAATTGTTGCACTAACCACTATAAAATCGTTATTCTCTAGAAAAACGGAGACAACAAAGGTTCCAAACCTCTTCGACTTTCATCATATGTTAGTAAATGATGTAACTATGCATTAAAACATTATTTTCATATTTTTGAATTTTTCTCAAAATCTATGTGTTAACCCCCTACGAAAAAAATTGAATTTATCGGTAAATGCCCTATACACAGAAGCCTATGATTTTTGTGTTGTTTTAAAATTTATAAAAACTTTCTATATTTTTATTAATGTATATTAAACTCTCTTTCACGGTACATGGGCATC
>NW_013618849.1:0-1978 GCF_000695525.1 Brassica oleracea var. oleracea
TAGTTATATTATGACTCATCTAAAATATATAACACTAATTATGAAAATAAATATCAATATATAAAACTTTAAGAACCAATACTCGCGCGGGTGCGTGGATCAGTCTCTACTACTGTTTATATGTTTTGACTTTTGAGGATATCTGTAATATATGTTTTGCTTGACTTATCTTGTGGGAAGTATATATGTTTTTTTAACAAAGTAGTTCGCCTAGTGGTAAAAGAGTTCCAGCTGTATTTTCCGTCTTGGGTTCGATTTCTTTTGGCCACTCATACACGCTTTAAATGGTAAAAAATATCCAGATTTCTATGGGCTTTTTGGTGATTAGTCATTGGACCTAGAAAGCATTTGAGATCGCATTAAAGCTATCACAAAAAAGTATATATGTTTTGTTACTTAAGTTCCAATACATATTTATACATGTTCTTGTACGTATAGATTAGCAATAATGCCAAGAAAGGTGGTCAGTTTTTATTTGGAGGAGTAAAACCATTTGCAAAATGTTGATTGTCACTGTAGATGGAGTATAATTTTAGCGGTTTGAATAAGGAATACAACTGAAGTGTTGGTTGTCAGTCTACTGGTGCTACAAAAGGTTTGATTTCTTTGTACTTCAAGTCAAACCATTTTTGATGTAGATGAATATTCTTCAAATCAAAATATTTAAAGGCTTATTCCAGATTTAGGGGACGTTATGGACTTAACTTCCACTGATATCAAAGAAGAAAAAAGAGTACGTGTGTGTGTGTCAGTTTCCTGTTTCGTGACGCAAAAGACAGGATGGAAAAGATGATGATCATATAAAGTGCCCAACTTAAGGCGACAGGGCTAAGATTTCATGTGAGGTCAAAGTCAGACTTTTAGGATATTTATTCTATGATAACTAATCAAGTGATAAATTAAAATTAAACTGAATAACACTTAAACCGAATAAAAATTAAAGGCAGTTTAATCAATAATTAAGTCAACTTTGAACTTCACATACGATCATTTTACGACTCTTTCGAATGGTAAAAACAGTTCAAACAGTGCAGATAAAACATATCATATATATCAAGCGGAACAAATGCATATTTGAAAGTGAGATAGAACTATTGTAGGAGAAAAACAGATAAAATTAACATGCAGATGAGACTGCAAAAACTGCCTATTCAACTATAAAAATAAATAAAAATATATTTAACATGCATGAAGAAGCCTTCTCTTTACAATTTATTTTGTTCTCTAGATGAGAAGAGAAAAGTGTGTGCCGAAGGGCAAAGGCCCAATGCATGAGTTTCTTTTTTTTTTTTTTTAATACAGTTTTGTCTATAAATATTAAATACTCTTCATTCTTCATATTCACAAGTTCAAAAATCTCTCTAACAAGTAAGTTTTTGTAGTTTTTGAAGTATTTACGTTTTTATATATAATAATTATCCCAATTTTTTTTACCGTATGTTGAAATGACAATTTTATCTTGTGATTAATTGTTTCTACTATATTTTCAGGTTTCTCATATCAACATCAATAAAAATGAAAAATCAGAAATCAAGGTAAACTTTTATTTTTTTCTTCAATGATTTATGGAAATTGTATTATCTTTAAAATTAGAATTTATATTCAGTAATACTAGTAGAAAATTTAATAATTCTATTACAAATATATTATGACAAAGACATACTTTTTATGTTCTAATTAATTAATTTTAATTTTAATTTTATGTAAATTAGTTTATTAAATTAATGCTGTAATTAATAATCATCTAAACATATTTATAAATTAATGTTTTATAACCAATTATTATTTTTTGACAATGAAATGGTAAATATATATTTTTTGTTCCTTTACATTTATATAAAAATATATGCAGTTTTTAATCTTGTGTATAATTAGTTTCTATATTTTAAGTTTTTTTTCCTTTTTAGATATAATTTGAAGATTAATTTTTGAATAAAAATGTATAACATTTTCTATCTTTGCTTTGTATATATATATA
>NW_013618850.1:0-422 GCF_000695525.1 Brassica oleracea var. oleracea
GGTTTTCCTAATTTCCTTATTTAAACGGAAATCGACAGTGCGAATTTTGGTTCTCACATTCATGATTCCTCTTAAACCCATTTTGGATTTCAGATTAATCATACAGAGGGATACAACAACGAATTGGAAACACAGAATTGCAATAACTAGATGAACAAGATGATTCAAGAGATGAACTTTCCAAAGGTTTTTTCTTAGAACAAAGATAATTTGTCTGGTGGCTGCCAAGAGTACTTAAAACATAGGTTTTCAGAAGTAAAAACGTGCATAATAAAATGACCCAAAGGCCCTTATGTAGAAATGAATTTGAGTAATCAGTCGTCGCGCAGCGACCTCCAGTAGTCGCTCCGAGAGGTCGCTCCAGGCTTCGGGAGCGACCTGGAGGGGTCGCTGCGAGACGTCGCTCTGGGTCGCTCTTCGCG
>NW_013618850.1:1672-1978 GCF_000695525.1 Brassica oleracea var. oleracea
CGCGAGCGACCTCGCTGCGTCGCTCCGGTCAAGTCGCTCTGAAAGGGTGTCACAGCGACTTCACGGTGTCGCTCCGGTGAGGTCACTACAAGCACTGCTCGTCTAATGATCACCTTTTTCACCTCTTTTGAGCTCCAAATGCACCCAAATGTCTCCAAGAACTCCATGTGGTACTCCAATACCTGATAAGGACTCATGTATGCAAAATGCAACCTAAACATGGCTAAATCTTATTCTATATGATCAAAATGCACATGGTTGAATGGATAAGACAATGAAAATATGCAAGATATCAACTCCCCCAAA
>NW_013618851.1:0-1975 GCF_000695525.1 Brassica oleracea var. oleracea
ATAATAATTATAATGAAATAAAAATGAATTTAGAAGTTAAATAAGGCGAAAAAGCAATGACAACATTATACATTTTCTTATGTACTAATTTAATGTTTTATTAAACTTATCTGATTTTAAATAATTTTCTTGATTCATTATTTATTAATGATATATTTTCATAATAACATTTTAATTTAAATGAATTATAAACTACTGAATATCAAACATGTGTTTGATGTTCGTATAACCAAACACATAAATACCAATCACGACAACATCCTAAGTTTTGATTTTTGTTAATTTAATAGATTTAGCATCATACTTGTCATCAAATTCTTTTTTATAAATACTATTAAGTAGGTATGTTTACTTTTGTTAGGATTTTTTCAAAAATAAAAAAAATATATTTTATAAATCTCATTTTTATTTAAAACTAAATAAAGAAAAACTATCAAATACTTTTTTATATTTTTGTTTAGGATTATAGAAAAGGAAAATTATTATCATATAAACTTTTACAATTATCTTCTGTTTAAAATTTCAGAAAAATTTTTTATTGCTATCAAATAATTATTTCTAGTTCATATTAAATAATTTTAAATTATAATTTTTACGGTTCATATCAATACTATTTTACACTTCATTTTTAATTAAAAATATTTTAGTATCATGTTCATCATCAAATTTTCTATACTATCAAATAACTTCTTACAATTCTCTTATGGTTAGGAATTAAAAAATATGATACAAATCTCTTTTGTTTATGATATTCTTTTTAAAGGAAAAGAACTATCAAAATTTTTTTTTACAGTTTTAGGGTGTTAGAAAAGAAAATTAAAATTAAATAATCTTTTATAATTATTTTTTTCTAGGATTTAGAAAATAAAAATACTATCAAATAATTATTTCCAGCAAATATTAACTATTTTTAAAAGTTGTTATTTTCAAAAATTCGTTTTCTCAATATCACTAATATTTTTAATTAAATATTTTCAGTATCATATTATTTTCAAAAATCGTTTTCTCAATATCACTAATATTTTTAATTAAATATTTTCAGTATCATATTTATCGTTAAATTTTAAAAGTAAAAATTACTTTTACAATTTTACAATTCTATTTGGTCATGATTTAAAAGGAAAAAAATCTTATTTGGTTAAGATTAAAAGAGGAAAAAGTTATTTTTCAAATTTCTTTTATTTAGGATTTTAGGAAAAAAAATTATTTTCACATAATGATAGAATTTTAGTAATACATACACAATTTGTTTTTTGTACAAAAGTCACAATCATATCGGGTAAAATTTTTGAAGTTATTTTTGATTTATAATTTTTTAACACAAAATTATCTATTAAAAAGAAAAGTTAGTTATTTATAAAAAATAAGTTACTTTTAATTTTTTTAAAAAGGAAAATTCCAACTATAATTTGTTCTTGTTTTTTAAGATTTTGATACAACTAATATATTTTCAATAAAAAAATTATGTTTAGTTAATTATATTTTTTCTTATACATACAAACATATATTTCTCATATTTACACATACTTATGTACGATAAAAACATCATAATTGAAGAAAACTTGTGTTAGCATCATAAGATGTAATAAGGATGATAAAAAAATTGATTTGTTTAAGGAAATTAAAAGAAAATACTCAGATAATATTATATTGTCAATACTATTTTTTGAGAAAATAATATGAGGAACCTTAAACCTAATTATAGATGTGAAAATAATATTTATTTTGGTATATATTTTTGTAGCGTACATTTATCGGTTAAAAAAGAAAGTTAGTTATTTATATGAAAATAATAAGAGTACTTTTACATTTTTTTACTTCGGTTTTAAAAAAGAAATATCACTTATTTTATAGTTAGTTTTTCTGTTTGATTTTTATTAAATAATTTCTTGTACTTGTAGGATTTTATAATTCATTTTTATTTAAATTTTTTTTAAAAAATTAATATTTTCTCTTATAATATCTTTCTTTAGTA
>NW_013618852.1:0-775 GCF_000695525.1 Brassica oleracea var. oleracea
AGAGTTTAATATACATTAATACAAATGTAGAATGTGTTTACAAATTTAAAAACAACACTAAATATCATAGGCTTCAGTTATTGAGAAAAATTCAAAAATATGAAAATACTGTTTTAATGCATAGTTTCATCTTCACCAACATATGATGAAGTTCAAAGAGGTTTGGAACTTTTTTTGTCCCCGTTTCTCTAGCAAATAACGATTTTATAGTGGTTTATCCACCAATTTATGGACTGTTATGAAGTTTTAGTAAATTAATTGACAAAAAATTAAAACGAAGCCCATGTACCTTGAAAGAGAGTTTACAATACATTAATACAAATGTAGAATGTGTTTAGAAATTTAAAAACAACACTAAAGATCATAGGCTTCAGTAAATAGAGCATTTACAAAAAATTCAATATTTTCTTAGGGGTTAACGCAAAGATATTGAGAAAAATTCAAAAATATGAAAATACTGTTTTAATGCATAGTTGCATCATTCACCAACATATGATGAAGTTGAAAGTGGTTTGAAACTTTTGTTGTTTCCGTTTCTCTAGCAAATAACGATTATATAGTGGTTTATCCACCAATTTAGGGACTGTTATGAAGTTTTAGCAAATTAATTGACAAAAAATTAAAACGATGCCCATGTAACATGAAAGAGAGTTAAATATACATTAATACAAATGTAGAATATGTTTAGAAATTTAAAAACAACACTAAAGAAAGGCTTCAGAAAATAAAGCATTTACCGAAAATTCAATATTTTCATAGGGGTTAACGCATAGAT
>NW_013618852.1:1156-1973 GCF_000695525.1 Brassica oleracea var. oleracea
TTTAATGCATAGTTGCATCCTTCACCAACATATGATGAAGTTCAAAGAGGTTTGGAACTTTTTTTGTCTCCGTTTCTCTAGCAAATTACGATTTTATAGTGGTTTGTCACCTATTTAGGGATTATTATGAACTTTTAATAAATTAATTGACAAAAAATTAAAACGATGCCCATGTACAATGAAAGAGAGTTAAATATACATTAATAATAATGTAGAATGTGTTTAGAAATTTAAAAAATACACTAAAGATCATTGGCTTCAGTAAATAGAGCATTTACCGAAAATTCAATATTTTCGTAGGGGTTAACGCATAGATTTTGAGAAAAATTCAAAAATATGAAAATACTGATTTAATGCATAGTTGCATCCTTCACCAACATATTATCAAGTTCAAAGAAGTTTGGAACTTTCGTTGTCTCCGTTTCTCTAGTAAATAACAATTTTATAGTGGTTACTCAACCAATTTAGGGATTATTATGAAGTTTTACTAAATTAATTGACAAAATATTAAAACGATGCCCATGTACCACGAAAGAGATTTAAATATACATTAATAAAAATGTAGAATGTGTTTAGAAATTTAAAAACAACACTAAAGATCATAGGCTTCAGTAAATAGAGCATTTACCGAAAATTCAATATTTTCGTAGGGGTTAACGCATAGATTTTGAGAATAATTCAAAAATTTGAAAATACTGTTTTAATGCATAGTTGCATCCTTCACCAAAATATCATCAAGTTAAAAGAGGTTTGAAATTTTTGTTTTGTCGGTTTCTCTAGCAAATAACGATTTTATAGTGGTTTATCCACCAATTTA
>NW_013618853.1:0-1966 GCF_000695525.1 Brassica oleracea var. oleracea
AATAAAAAAAAGATCTGTATGGTTCTAGTCAATTGTCCTAAAATATTATATATTTGAGTAAACTTCCCATAAAAATATGTGCTATCTTTCTCTGTTCAAGTTAATGATAACTTGATAAGCTAGCGGCATACTTTTAAAGCAAAAGAGGTTTAAGACAAGGTTATGCTCTGTCTCTCTACCTCTATGTCATCTGCATGAATGTTCTATCACAATTGGCATCTGATTTAGGAAACTTGCGGATGAATCATAAACCGTTGTTGGGTAAGATCAAAGCAAAATTGGCACATAGTTGATAGCGTCTATTATCATGAGCATATCAACAAATTAGTACTAAGCTAGAAAGGTTTGAACGTGATTCGTTTCAGGTAATTATAACAAATTTTACAGAGTGATTGACCAAGTACTTCAATCATTGTCGGATGAACCTATATCATGAAGCTGTATTTTTGAGAGCAGCACTCGCTGAAGGCATGTCCCTTACATATACACACACCTATCATAAACCATCCAACTTCACAATGATACAGAGAGTTCAAAAAGATAATGAGAGAACAAGAGTAATGATTGGCTTTGTCAAAGTGGAACAAATGTCAGTTGCAGGAGGCAACTTCCAAGTGCTTCAGCACAAAAAAAGCATCCAAGCAGTTTCAATTTGGATGGCATCGTTAGCGCAACTAATATAGGCGGAAAATTTATTACTCCTGGTTATGCTGTAAAGTTGCCAATCAGGTAAAATCTCATTATGGTAAATTTATTACTCTCATTATTACCTTATCCATAATGAAAAATCAAAATAAATGCTCTTTTATTTACAAAATGCATTCGTTCCTTTTGTTTCCTCCTCATACACACAAAAAAGTCTATAACAAGAAAGAAAAGAATCAAGACGCATAGTGTTCCAGCCAAATCCTAAATTTTACTATCACCTAAAATCTTTCTTTCTACATGTTGTCTCCTTGTTAACGTGTAACAGTATCAAAACAAATAAAATCATTCTTTCTCCTGACTTCTAACTTGGATTCATATATAAGAGCTTACCTCTTAGATCCCCTCTCCAATTCAAGAACTTCTTCACTTCATCATACAAAACAAAATTGCAGCCGAACCAATACTCCTACACATATTCGAAAGCGCTCCATGGTAAAAAGAAGCCAACCCTTCACTCCTATATATCTTCTTCCAACAATCCACCGTGCTACTATACATCGGATTCTCAATCCCAGACTGCATCATGATCCTCCTCCTAACCGTATCCAACGGGTAAGAAGCCAAACCAGCAAAAGTAGTCGCACCATGAGCCAAAACCCATCTCTTCCACAACGTCAACTCTTTATCTTCGGAGCATCTCCAAAAAACACTCTATAACTTCAAATATATAGTTTTTTTCTTTATAAAAAGGAACTTCAAATATGAAGTTTCACTTTTAAAACTCTAAATTTAAAGTTTTATCTTTTTATTTGCATTTTCCTTCTTATAATTAATTACACATCACATTTATGATTCATAAGTATTTTCTCATTTATCGTTTTAATCTTTAAAATTTTTGTATATTATAAATATTTCAAATTTATTTTTATAAATTCAGATTTTACACATAAATTAAATAAAAAATTTAAAAAGAGATTTATAATATTATAAAACTAGAATTAGACAACACGAATATTAAAAAAACTTAGTAAAAAAGGTTTTTTGAAAAGATCCATGAAAACATAATTATTGCACAAAATTAAATATTACAACGACACTAATAGTCTAGTAAATTTTCTTTGGAACTTCTAAAATATTGTTCAAACAAATTTTGTTTAATTGAAAGTGGATCATTACTGAAATAATTTTATGGAATAATGAGATATTTTGCTTGTACTTTAATACCTAACTAGATCTTGACCCGCGTCCCTCTCGGATGTTGGATTTAACCGGTGTTCAATGTAAATTTATAAACTATTGATTTTATAAAATGTCCATT
>NW_013618854.1:0-1966 GCF_000695525.1 Brassica oleracea var. oleracea
ACTCTGTAAACCAAACCGGTAACTCTGTCCTTGTGAACGACGAAAGATGATTGTTTCCTTGCACTACGTGCTAAACTATCCGCCTTTTGATTTTTCGTCTGAGGTACATGAACGATATCTGAGTTTAGAAAGCTTCTTTTCAGCAGCTTAATGTCTTCCTGATAATTGTCAAACGCTGGTCATTCTTCTGGTTCTGAAACCATCTTTACCAGTTGAGAACAACCTGTCGCAAATTTGACATGAAATTGCCGTAAATTCCTCATGTATTCCATTGCCCGTATTAGCATTTTTCAGATAGAAGTTTAATTTAGTTTTCCCAGTTCTGATATTGTATATTTATTTACTGTGTATTTTTTCTTATACTGTATATTTACTTATTCTAATATTACGGTAGATGTTTAATATAAAACTTGTATTTCTTATATTGTATATTTACTTATTATTTATTTTACTATACATTTTTTCAGCGATATGTTTAATATAGTTTTTTCATTTCTTAATTGTATTTTACCCTTTTTTTTTCTTATACTATAGATTTACTTATTCTAATTTTCTTGTTTTTATATCAAATGATAATATTATGAGAGATGTTTAATGTGATAAAAAATATTATTTTATATTGTATGCTTATTTTTCTTATATTGTATATTTGCTTATTATTTATTTAAATATACATTATTCTATTTAACTATATATTTTCAGATAAATGTTTAATTAGTTTTTTCATTTTTTATATTGTATATTTACTTACAAAAATATTTGAAACTAATAAAATGTTAAACTATACATATTCAGATAGACGTTAAATGTAGTTTTTTTATTTCTTATATTGTATATTTATTTATCTAATTATTTTGTTTTATATCAAATTATAATATTACGATAGATGTTTAATGTAATATATCTATTTCTTATATTATATATTTACTTATTATTTACATTATTATATATTTCCAGATAGAGGTTTAATGTATTTTTTGTATTGTTTATACTGTATATCTACTTATAATTTATTTTTATTATATTTTATATCTACTTATACTAATACTATAATTGATGTTTAGTGTAATATTTTTATAATGTAAATTTACTTTTATTTATTTATTTAACTATACATTTTTCAGATCTATGTTTAATTTAGTTTTTTCATTTTTTATATTGTGTATTTACTTAGTGTTTATCTTTTCTTATTTTATATTTATTTATTATATTTTTTTTTGTTTTTATATCAATGATAATATTATGATATATATTTAATGTAATATTTTTATTTCTTATATACTATATTTACTTATTATTTATTTTTCTTATATTTTATATTTACTTATTCTAATACTAAGATAATGTTTAGTATAATATTTATATTTCTTATATTTTGTATTTAGTTATTATTTTATAGATGTTTAATTTAGTTTTTTCAATTCTTAATTGTATATTTATTTATTCTAATTTTCCTCTTTTTATAAATAACAATATTATGATAGATGTTTAATGTAATATTTATATTTACTTAATATTTTTTTTATATTGTATATTTACATATTATTGTTTAATGTAATGTTTCTATTTCTTATATTATATAATTATTTTTTTTTATATTGTATATTTATTTATTTTTTATTTTTTAATAACCGAAATATTTTTCTGTTTTACTTATTTATTTATATTATTATACTTTTTCACATAAATGTTTAATTTAAATTTTCTATTTTTTATAATATGTATTTACTTATTATTTATTTTTATATATGTATATTTACTTATTAGTTATTT
Organism: Brassica oleracea var. oleracea; assembly: GCF_000695525.1. Taxonomy (NCBI): domain Eukaryota; kingdom Viridiplantae; phylum Streptophyta; class Magnoliopsida; order Brassicales; family Brassicaceae; genus Brassica; species Brassica oleracea. The sequence goes on from NW_013618854.1 coordinate 1,774, forward strand.
TTTATTTTTTGGTAATAATGCCACGTGTCATCTTCGGATAGAAGTTTTTTTCGCTGACGTGGACGCTCTATGGAGCCTCAAAAGGTTTATATTGTGTATTTACTTATTGTTTATCTTTTATTATTTTTATATTTATTTATTCTAATTTTTTTTGTTTTTATATAAATGATAATTTTACGATATATATTTAATG
>NW_013618855.1:0-1963 GCF_000695525.1 Brassica oleracea var. oleracea
TTGAGTTTGTTAACGGTATTGAAACGCCGTTAGAAGACACTACCTTTGCGCAGCGGTTTCGCACGGACGAGGTTCCGTGCGGGGTGGCGAGAGAAGGAAGAGTTGGTACGTGGAGATAAGAACGTTGCTGCTGCTAAGTGATTGTGTGTACTCAATTTTTATCGATTATGAGAAGTGGATATGTCTACTCGATAACATTTGCTTTTGATGAGATAATTTTAGTGAAATGTTACGAATCTTATCATTTATTTTGGTCTAATAAAAAAAAAAAAATTTCCAAAACATAACAAAAATTCAGCATGATTGTTCTTTTGGACTAATTCTTGGGTTTAAAATAAAAAGATAAAAAGAAATAAAATAGTAGTAATTACAAAAAAAATATTTTTTAACCAACAAAACACTAAACCCTAAATCCTAATCTTTAAACCCTAAATCTTAAACTCTAAACCCTTGCATAAATTTTAAACTCTAAATAAAAACACTAAATACTAAAACACTCAAAGGTTTAGGGTTTAGGGTTTAGGGTTTATGATTTAGGGTTTAGGGTTTTAGCGTTTAGTGTTTTTGATTTAGAGCTTATGATTTATCCAAGGGTTTATGGTTTACCCAAGGGTTTAGGGTTTAGAATTTTGAGTTTAGGGATTAAGATTTATGGCTTAGTGTTTTGCTGGTTAAAAAGTATTTTTTTTTGTAATTACTACTATTTTTTATTTATATCTTTTTATTTTAAAAACGTAATATAACTTGACAATTTTTTGTTTCCTTTTCTAAAAGATATCGAATTTGAAATAATGAAATTATATTGGTTGGTGAACCAAAAAGTTCATCCTAGGGGGTGAACTAGTGTTTTTAAAATCGGACAGACTAGCGAACCAGAAATCTTTTGGGTCATGGATCATTGTGGTTCGATCGGATCTGAACCGGGTTCGATCGGGTTTACTTAGATTAAAATAAATTTAATTATATTATATAAAATATAAATAATATGAATATTCTTAAAAAATAGATCATATCAAATAAAATGTTTAAATAGCCGTGTAGAAAAACTTAAAAATAACAATTAAAATCTAAAATCAATATGAAAAGCACATTTAAACTATATTAGCAAATCTTATCACTCTAAATCTTCATCACCTTGTTAAAAAAATTATATACACATTAGGTAAAAGTTATATATTGAAATACAAATGTCACAAACGTAAATGTTTCAATTATTTAAATATTCAAAACAAGTGATTATGAAATAAAAGTGAGAAGTAGACAAAAAAAAAATATCTTGACGTGAATATTAAACTTTGTGAATCTTATAATTTATGAGTTGTAGAGACGGAAAAAGAAAAAGACGAGAGACGATAATTTATTAATCTTTAATAAATCTTATTTTTACTTTAAAAGGAAGAAAAATTAATTATTTCATTAACAAACTTTTGGCGTATATACGAACCGGAGTTTCGCCGGTTCATTGGGTCGCCGGTTCCCGGGTTTTTGACGGTTCTATAGGGTTTTTTAACTGGTTCAATTATAGTTGGGTTTTAACATTAATCCAACCAGGATTATTTTCGGTTCATGGTTCAACCCGGTCCGACCGTCGGTTCGGTCCGGGTTTAAAAACATTGGGGTGAACCTAAGAATAACTCGTTCTTTTGGTATAAAAAAAAATTTCTTCACTTTTTCTCCCTTTTAAAATAATTTTTCTCTTTTAAAAATTTTCAATTCTAAAATTTAATGAAATAAATAGTTTTATGAATAAAAAAATTGTAAAAATGGAAACAATTGATAAAATACCCATATACATAAACTCATATTTTTTTTGGTTGAAAAATTTGATAAATTAAATTTTAAAATTACGTTATACTAAAAGTAAAATTCATCTTCTACAGAAAATGTGTTAGTAGAAAGTGAATTCTAGATAAAACAATTTCGCCTATTTTTTAGAAAGAACAATCTACTTTTACTTAAAATT
>NW_013618856.1:0-1267 GCF_000695525.1 Brassica oleracea var. oleracea
ATTAATACAAATGTAGAATGTGTTTAGAAATTTTAAAGCAAAACTAAAGATCATAGGCTTCAGTATATAGAGTACTTACCGAAAAATTCAATATTTTCGTAGGGGGTTGATTAACGCATAGATTTTGAGAAAAATTCAAAAAATGAAAATACTGTTTTAATGCATAGACCTTTGTTGTCTCCATTTTTCTTGAGAATAGCGATTTTATAATGGTTATAGCACCAATTTAGGGAGTATTATGAAGTTTTACTAAATTAATTGACAAAAAATTAAAACGATGTACATGTACCCTGAAAGAGAGTTTAATATACACTAATACAAATGTATAGTGTGTTTAGAAATTATAAAACAACACTAAAGATCATAGGCTTCAGTATATAGAGCATTTACCGAAAAATTCAATATTTTCGTAGTGGTCAACACATAGATTTTGAAAAAATTTCAAAAATATAAAAATACTGTTTTAATGAATAGTTGCATCATTCACTAATATATGATGAAGATGAAAGAGGTTTGGAACCTTTGTTGTCTCCATTTTTCTTGAGAATAGCGATTTTATAATGGTTATAGCACCAATTTAGGGAGTATTATGAAGTTTTACTAAATTAATTGACAAAAATTTAAAACGATTCCCATGTACCACGAAAGTGAGTTTAATATACATTAATACAAATGTAGAATGTGTTTAGAAATTCTAAAACAACACTAAACACATATATTTTGAGAAAAAATCAAAAATATGAAAATATTGTTTTAATGCATAGTTGCATCGTTCACTAACTTATGATGAAGGTAAAAGAGGTTTGGAACTTTTGTTGTCTTCGTTTCTCTAGAAAATATAGATTTTATAGTGTGTTAGTCCACCAATTTAGGGAGTCTTATGAAGTTTTACTAAATTAAATGACAAAAAATTTAAACGATTTCCATGTTCCATGAAAGAAAGTTTAATATACATTAATACAAATGTAGAATTTGTTTAGAAGTTTTAAAAGAACACTAAAGTTCATAGGCTTCAGTATATAGAGCATTTACCGAAAAAATAAATATTTTCGTAGGGGGTTGGTTAACACATAGATTTTGAGAAAAATTCAAAAAATGAAAATATTGTTTTAATGCATAGTTGCATCCTTCGCTAACATATGATGGAGATCAAACAGGTTTGAAACTTTTATTGTCTTCGTTTCTCTAGAAAATGGCGATTTTATAGTGGTTAGTCCACCAATTTAGGGATTATTATGAAGTTTTACTAAATTAATTGACAAAAATT
>NW_013618856.1:1296-1709 GCF_000695525.1 Brassica oleracea var. oleracea
GAGTTTAATATACATTAATACAAATGTAGAATGTGATTAGAAATTATAAAAGAACACTAAAGATCATAGGCTTCAGTATATAGACAATTTACCGAAAAACAATATTTTCGTAAGGGTTAACACATAGATTTTGAGAAAAAATCAAAAATACTGTTTTAGTGCAGTTTTAGTGTATAGTTTCATCCTTCACTAACAAATGATGAAGGTCAAAGAGGTTTGAAACTTTTGTTGTCTTTGTTTCTCTAGAAAATAAAGATTTTATAGTGGTTAATCCACCAATTTAGGGAGTCTTACGAAGTTTTACTAAATTAGTTGACCAAAAATTAAAAAGATTTTCATGTACCATGAAAGAGAGTTTAATATACATTAATACAAATGTAGGTGTTTAGAAATTTTAAAACAACACTAAAGAT
>NW_013618856.1:1753-1963 GCF_000695525.1 Brassica oleracea var. oleracea
GAGTTAGTTAACACATAGATTTTGAGAAAAATTCAAAAATATAAAAATACTGTTTTAATGAATAGTTGCATCATTCACTAACATATAATGAAGATGAAAGAGGTTTGTAACCTTTGTTGTCTCCATTTTTCTTGAAAATAGCGATTTTATAATGGTTAGTCCTCCAATTTAGGGAGTATTATAAAGTTTTACTAAATTAATTGACAAAAA
>NW_013618857.1:0-590 GCF_000695525.1 Brassica oleracea var. oleracea
TGATCTTTTGCTTTGAGGGATTTGACGAGCATGTCGTCGATATAAACTTCCATCGTTTTTACGAGTTGTTTGGAGAACATTCGGTTTACGAGTCGTTGGTAAGTTGCACCGGCGTTTTTGAGGCCGAAGGGCATTACCTTATAGCAATAAGTTCCGCGATCGGTAATGAACGCAGTCTTCTCGCGATCGTCGGGATTCATCCTAATTTGATTATAACCTGAGAAGGCATCCATGAAGGATAAAAGTTCGTTGCCCGCTGTTGCCTCTACCAATCGATCGATATGTGGTAGAGGGAAGCTATCCTTTGGACATACTTTGTTTAGGTCGGTGAAATCCATGCAAACTCGCCACTTCCCGTTTTTCTTTTTGACTACTACATGGTTGGCGAGCCAGTCTGGGTATCTTACTTCTGTTATCGACCCAACTTTAAGCAATTTTTCGATCTCATCGTTTACTGCGGCAGCACGTTCGGGTCCTAGCTTCCGCCTTTTCTGCTTGATGGGTTTGAATGTTGGGTCGATATTCAACTCGTGACATGTTATGTTAATGTCGATCCCTGGCATATCTTCCGCAGCCCATGCGAATGTATT
>NW_013618857.1:1689-1963 GCF_000695525.1 Brassica oleracea var. oleracea
GGCATATCTTCCGCAGCCCATGCGAATGTATTGAGGTTCTTTTTAAGACAGGCTATGATTTCTGTTCTTAAAGGCTCGCGGAGATTGGCTCCAATCTCGGCGCAGCGTTCCGGGAAGGCTTCGTCGAGACAGATCGTCACCACGGGTTCGCATGTTGGCTCGCATTTTTCGTCTAGAGCTGCGATGCTGCGAGATTGCCAGAAGAGTTCCGCTAAATCTTGACCTCATGTATCTTTACTGGAGGTCTTTTTCTCCACTTTTCTAGGAGTGATCT
>NW_013618858.1:0-1963 GCF_000695525.1 Brassica oleracea var. oleracea
AGATCAGCAAAAGTTCCGAACCCAGGGACAGACACATGTAATACCGAAAGAAGAGTCCGACGTCGACTCAAGGCATCAGCGACACGGTTGGAAACGCCTGAAGTATGTTTGATAACAAACGTGAACTGCTGTAAATATGACACCCAAGAGGCATGGCGAGCCGAAACCTTATCTTGACTACTAAGATGTTTAAGAGCGTCATGATCGGTAAAGAGAACAAATTCTTTATGAAAAAGATAATGGCGCCAGTGTTTGATAGCCTGGATGATTGCATAGAACTCCACATCATAAGTGCTGTATCGTGCTCTAGCTCCAATGAGTTTTTCACTAAAAAATGCAATAGGGCGACCTCGTTGGCTTAGAACTGCGCCAATACCAGATTTAGAAGCATCACAATGCAACTCAAAGACCTGCGAAAAGTTTGGTAAGGCCAAGATAGGTGCAGAGGTGAGCTTCTGTTTGATGGCGTTGAAGGCGTCCGTGGCTTCAGGAGTCCATGTGAAAGAGCCTTCTCGTCGCATACAATCCGTAAGTGGAGCCATGAGACTACTAAATTGAGGGACGAAACGTCGGTAGAAAGAAGCGAGGCCATGAAAACTCCTAGTTTCAGTTAGAGTTGTAGGGAGGGGCCAAGATTGAATAGCTTCTACTTTAGCGGGATCGACGGCGAGGCCGTTGGCAGATACGATATACCCGAGAAAGTGGACCTGTGCTGACCCAAACTCACACTTTTTAAGTGTAGCGAACAGCTGATCACGCCTCAGGACGAGTAGTACCTCGCGGAGGTGCGCAAGATGGTCAGCAAGATTCGAACTAAATATGAGTATGTCGTCGAAATAGACAACGACGAACTTGCCAATAAATGGTCGCAGGGCTTGATTCATAACCCGCATAAACGTGCTTGGAGCATTAGACAAACCAAACGGCATAACAAGCCATTCAAAAAGACCTTCTCTCGTCTTAAAAGCCGTTTTCCATTCATCACCCGGCCTAATACGGATCTGATGGTAACCACTTTTGAGATCAAGTTTAGAAAAAATAGAGGCCGAACCAATTTGATCCAGTAGGTCGTCGAGGCGCGGTATAGGGAACCGGTAACGGACAGTAATCCTGTTAATAGCACGGCTATCAACACACATACGCCATGACCCATCCTTTTTGGGTATAAGTAAAGCCGGAACGGCGCAGGGGCTTAAGCTCTCCCGGAGAAACCCTTTCGTCACTAGTTCTTCAACTTGTCTCCGTAATTCTTCGTGCTCACTAGGACTCATACGATAATGAGCTCGATTAGGAAGAACTGCATCAGGGACCAAATCTATGCGATGTTGAATATCGCGGAGAGGTGGCAGCCCAATTGGTAAGTCATCGGGAAAAACATCACTGAAATCTTGTAGTAGAGGTTCAAACTCGCAAGGTAAATGTGGCATGGAAGGAGAAGTCGTGGGGTGACGAAGAAAAACGATTCCCTCTTCACGCATAGCTGCCTCAAATGGTTTCCGCTGGAGAATGAGTATTGGTGACGACTGGGGAGATGATTTTGTTGGTTCCGAAGGCTGAAGTGTGTAGCTGCGGTTGTTAAAACGAAATGTGTAGGTGTTGAGGAAGCCATCATGTTGAATGCGCCGATCGAAAATCCAGGGACGTCCTAAAAGAAGATGGCAAGCATCCATGGGAGCAACGTCACAATGAATTTGGTCTTTGTATGATTCTCCAATCGAAAAAGAGATCAAAGCACGACGAGTGATGAGTAAGTCAGTCTTCTGGTCTAGCCATGCTAGTTTATAAGGATAAGGGTGAAGTTCTGTTTGTAACTGTAGTTTGTTCACCACTTCCTCTGCGATGACGTTTTCACTACTACCCGAGTCTATGATGAAGTTACAAACTTTGCCTCCGATGGTACATTTTGAGTGGAACAGATTATGTCTTTGAGGGTTGATGTCGGCACTACGAGGAGCTAGGCAGA
>NW_013618859.1:0-1957 GCF_000695525.1 Brassica oleracea var. oleracea
GGGGGGGGGGGGGGGGCGGGCGAAAAGGGGATCCGAGCATAAGGTTTTACTTACTTTGTATTCTTGCTGATTTGTACTTTTCCGGCAGTCGTTTTTCGAACACCGGCTTATTTTCCGATCAAACTTTCTTTAGTTGTAACCTTGTTGTTCACTGAATAATAAAACGCTTTTGAAATAACCCACCGACGACGAGTTTGTCTCTATTTATTCGTTTCGACCAAACTCGGTTCAAACAATGAGTAGTATTAGTTACAGAATAGATATTCTAATTGAACTATTACCCATGTGCGTCGTGGCATCCATAATACTTTGATTTGATCTGACGATAAAAGATTTGTATGCAACCAACGTCGGACTCCTCTAATTCAATCATGAAACCTAAATTTTACAAGTAAACCTATTATACTTTACCAACCCTATATTGACGGCATTACCAGTGCCCACAATCTAAGATCACTTCACTTTTGGAAAGAAGGAAACAAGTGTAGCTGGACCTGTCTTCAGTTTGGTAATATTCCGATATACTGTACATGATGGCCGAATGTAGGCCCCGTACGGGGCCTACACTAGTTGACCGTACGTCAATGGATTGTTTCTCACCTTGATTCGTTTGTTAATTTGTGAATTGTGATCGGTTGCTTCTATAATCAAAAGTCTCGAAGTCTTCCGGTTATTATAAACCACATAAATGATAATTGATAACTTTAATATGTGCAATTTCAAATATATCTATTACAAAGTTTTAAGCTTCATCTGCTTTACTATGGTTTTTGTTTTAATATAAAGTTAGAATATAAATTTATCTTTAAAATACAAATATATATATATATTTATATATTTGTTAGTTTTGATAACAACAAATCTCTGATAATAATTGTGATTTATATATATATATTTTTTTTTTTTTGAAAAGGACTAATTGTGATATATTTTTCTGTTATTGTAATATATTGGTTGTATTTGGCACGTGGCATATGTGTTGATCGTCGTTTCAAAGAAAAAGCTAATCAAGGCGTTAATTATGTCATATACAATTTGATTTTATTAGTTTTCAATTACTCTTTAAAGATCCTCTAACGAATTTCATAATAATGCTTAAGCTTTTTATGTTGGTCAAGAAAATGTGTGACCTTAATTGCTTGATATATAAAGGTGATGAACGAGGATAAAAGGTTGAAACGGGTCCTAGCTTATGTTCCTCATGAGATTCAGTGTCAGAGCTATGCTTAACGCACTTAACGATAATTCTTGCAAAAGAAACTGAATAATAACACGAAAAATGGTGAACGAATTATGAAAGACAACTGTAATGGTGTGTCTACTGAGAAAATGACTCATTTATCTTAAACCGAAGAGTTGACTAAATAAGCAGCAGCATTCACTGAATCTTTAATTCTTCTCTCGAGACAATAACCTTGCTTAATCAAATATGGAAACCGTCCACACGTTAATATTATTTTCCAATATCTTCTTTTACATTTCAAAAGTGTAAACAATGCCACACTGTTGATTTGCTTTATACAAATATTCTATGAAATCATATGCATGATTCTAGTTATTGTAAAAAGTACCATAATATTTCAATTTTTAAAATGGCTTTAACTGGTCTCTCAATATTCGAAATAATCGGTTAAATTTGTAAATAAAATTTTAATTTCTGACTAATAAAATATAGTTTTATATTAAAAAGAATCTAATCTTTTTAAAATAACCGGACCAAACTGCTGATGGGATACTCATACATGAGTTCATGCGATAAAAAAGAGATGCCACGTGGTGACGCTAAATGTTACCGAGAAGGATTAACTGAGCTTGATTCGTTTTTACTTTTTTTAATAAATATTAGGGATTAACTCGGGCTACGTCCAATTTTTTTTTCTCTAATTTAAGTTGTTAAATTATTTATATTCAGGTTATGATATATATTTATATAAATGTTAAGATGCATGTCATAATT
>NW_013618860.1:0-1956 GCF_000695525.1 Brassica oleracea var. oleracea
TGCTGATAAAGATACAACAGATTCAGAACCAGTTGCAGGTGATGAAGGTTTCTCTCAGCCTCTACCTGTTGTGCTGACTACAGATCAAGATAAAGACATTGATCCACCGGAGGATCATGAGAACCCTTTCTGCCTGGTTAAAAACAGGAAGAGTGGCCGCAAGGTCACCAAACACAACTAAATCTTTAGATATGTGTTTTTTTGCGTGGAATGTTCGTGGGCTGAATAGTGATAGACGCCACACTATGACCAAAGATTGGATTAACATCCATAGGCCTTATTTTGGAGCTTTTTTGGAGACTCACATTTTGGAGAATAATAAAGAGAGAATTTTGCAGGCAATTCCGAGGGGGTGGAATTACTTTGGGAATTATGGAGATAACGATTCTGGACGTATTGTAGTTGTATGGGATCCGAGGGTTACTCTAGTTGTCTATAAGGCTTCAGCTCAATCAGTCACGTGCGGGATTAACATCTTGTCTGAAAACGTCTCCTTTACTGTCACTTTTGTGTATGGTTTCAACTTGGTAGAGGAACGGGGAAGTCTCTGGGTTCATCTTGCTGACCTTCAGGCCACAACTCCGGTCTCAGTCCATCCTTGGTGTGTTCTAGGAGACTTCAATCAGATGCTGCGATCTTCACATCACTCAAATCACCTGGTTGCTCACACTGATGACTCCGGTATGGATGAAGCTAATATCGGATTACAAGATGCTCAGCTTTTTGAAGCTCAGTCTAAAGGTTTACCGTTTACGTGGAGAAACTGTCAAGATAACAATCCAATATCCACGAAGATTGATCACGCCTTCATAAACCAACCTTGGTCATCATCTTTTCCTGACTCCTTTGCGGACTTCTTAGATCCTTCTCAGTCAGACCACGCGCCTTGCTTCTTTCGTATGCCAGCTATGAGGAGACAGATAATCAAACCGTTTAAATTCTTCCATCATGTCATAGACCAACCGGAATACGCTGAGACGGTTATTGAAGCTTGGAACTGTGGGCAGATTACTGGTACAGATCAATACAAACTGGTTCGATCAATGAAGCTGCTTAAGAGGCCGCTACGTCGCCTTAATAAGCGTCATTTTAGTAGTATTTCGCAAAGAGTCAAGGCGCAGAAAGAGAAAGTGGATGAGCTTCAAAGGCGTTTGCTCACCTTACCTGATGGGGATACGGCCCATGAAGAGTACCTCGAGAGAGATAAGCTGAATACTTTGCTCAAGGCGGAGGAAAAATTTGATGGGGATACGGCCCGTGAAAAGCACCTCGAGAGAGATAAGCTGAATACTTTGCTCAAGGCGGAGGAAAAATACTATAAACAGAGGTCTAGAGTTCGCTGGGCTAGTGTTGGGGATCGCAATACCCCCTTCTATCACAGTATGGTTACTCACCACGCTTCAAGGAACCATATTCATTTTCTCAAGGATGCCAACGATAACTCGATCTATGGAGTGGAGGAAATAAAAGCTCACGCCGCAGACTATTTTAAAGGGATTCTTGGTTCTACTGATCTTCCGGTCTCATCGGCTACGTCTGAGGAGCTTAGGAACCTGCTACCTTTTCGTTGTACAGAGCTTCAACAGAACTATCTTAAGCGAGAAGTAACAGCAGTTGAGATTAAAGGTACATTATTCTCTATGCCACTGAACAAAAGTCCAGGGCCAGATGGTTACTCGGTGGAGTTTATTCGAGCTTCTTGGGATATCGTGGGGGTGGATATTATCAATGCAGTACGCGAGTTTTTCAAGAATGGTCGCCTTCTTAAAGACATGAACACTACTGCTATTGCTTTAATTCCTAAGAAATCTGAGGCCTGCTCTCTTGGTGACTACAGACCTATCAGTTGCTGCAATATAGTCTACAAGCTCATCTCAAAAATCATAGCCAATCGCCTTAAACCTATACACTCGAAGTGTGTAAGTCCGAACCAAGCGGCTTTCTTGAAAGGTCGCA
>NW_013618861.1:0-1954 GCF_000695525.1 Brassica oleracea var. oleracea
TTCTCTTTGTTGGTCTTTACGCTCTGTTATTGAAATAAAACACTATCTAAGGTTTTTTACATTTGAAAACTATCAATATTACTATTTTATAGGTCTTTCTCGAATACACATATTTTGACACGAAGCTGGCTTATGAGGCCGAACACAACACAACACACAATTCACCAAGCGTTACCAAATATTTCCCCTCGACATTTTTTTTCTCTTTTCCAAACGTTCTGTGGCAGGGCATCTTTTTTTTCAGTTAAATCTTTCTTATAACTTAGATATTCTAATTGCATCATAACGTGGTCTGGAAAGTAAACAAAAGAAAAGTATATGTTTATTTGGCCTAGAACTTGTTATCAGTTTGCATAATTCATTCATTATACGGTGTTATTGATCAAACCATGACACAATGAAGTATATATATTTTTTTTGATCAAAATGAAATATATTATTACATACGATTTTGTGATGTTAACATTAACTCATTATTTTCATAAACTATTTGAAACTTCAACAAGAAAGAGGAGGTATACCACAAGCCGAGAACGCTTTATGAGCATTTTTGGATTTAATATACTGACCATAAACTGGATCATTTACGTAACCACATAGACACGGCTTTTCTTTTTTCAGCATTGCGCAACACTCTGTTGACGGCTTACTTCCGGTTTTTACAGCTGGGCTGCATGGGCTAAGTTCTTTCGGATTGCATGACAGTACTTTCTCATCTTCCATGGCTGCATTGGTGAGAGCCAGAGACAACACAAGGACTATCAGAAATGCCATGCTTATTGCTCCTGTTAACTTCATGTTCTATAACCTTATTGACTCTTTTCAAACTAGATCTAGTTAATTTCTTGAAAAATGTTTGCTTCATGATTTCGAGGTGTTGATGGTCGAGTTATTAAATAGGTATTAGACTAGAGTAAAGTTTTGCAAGAATAGGTTAGTTTTTTTATTGGTAACAAAGAATAGGCTAGCTTTTTATCCAAGAGTAGTTTGTCATTTATAATTTAAATCTCGAAGCATTTATTTTGATAATTATAAGATATATTGACATATGCAACAAGTATTTATTGATATGTTACACTTTAGCAATTTATTTAAAAGAACTACATAATAAGAAAACAAACAAATTTGCAAGCAATTATATATATATTAATTGTAAATATTTAACTAAGGAAACTAAATCAATCAATGCATGTACATATTAGATTTGAACAATACTACTTCATCCGTTTCAAAAAAATATATATTTTAGACTTTTCACATATGTTAAAAAAACACATTAAAATTAGATTGTAAATGCATTGTTTTTTGTGAATAACAAATTTTCATAACTTTTAGTCAATAAAAATCCAATAAACACCATTAATTTTTTTAAAAAATTTACAATTTTCATTAAATAATACATTGAAAAAGTAAAAAATGTATCTTTTTGTTTTTCCTAAAATATGGATCTTTTTGAAACGGAGAGAGTAATTTTTATATAAAATCTAATATGGAAAATTAATTATACTCTATAACAAAACTAAAACCATCAATGCACATGTACATATAGATCTGAACAATACTAATTTTTATATAAATCTGATGAAAAATTAATTATAATCTTTTATCATGTTTAAAGGTTACTTTTTGAATATATATATATATATATATATTATTTTTTTTGGAAAAGTGAAACAAAAATTGAAAAAGAGAATCTTAAACGCCAGCATTGTTCCAAGGCTGGTTCTCTCTTCTCTTCTCCAAGGTTCTTTGTGGCTTCAGAGATTGCTGATCCCATGGGCATGTCTTGGTTCTCCATAAGAATGTCAAACAGGTTGATCTGTCCCGTCCCCTCCCGTACCGCAGCAGGCTCGTCTTCGAGCGGGTCAGGGCGGGTCAGGCCCTCGCGGGCTGCGGTCTTCAAAATGGCTGACCAAACCCGTACAGCAAAACATGTAGGCCTTTGCGGATCGGC
>NW_013618862.1:0-1127 GCF_000695525.1 Brassica oleracea var. oleracea
ATTTCATTCTTATTTTCTGGGTATCTGATTTCAAAGGTTCGTGGTTTTCTTCAAAGTGAGAAGAGATTTGTAGTCGTTACAAACAATGCGCTTCTCTACCTGTATATATAGAGCTTAGTCTCGTGACATTGATCTACGTGGAAGTGTATATCCTTAGGGTCAAGAACTCTTTTTGCATGTAAAAACTCTCTAGAACGCTTACAACTATCACTCCAAAAAGCTGACGATTCCCCTATTACGTACTTCGATGAAATCGAGGCCAATGCATCCACTATAAACCAAACTACCTTTAGTTGAATATCTAATTACATATGAATATATGGTTTTGTAACTTACATATAAATACATGTTGCAGAAAATATATTTTTTATATTTTAGTAGAAGTGGAATAAAATATATTTTTATATTATAGTAGAAGTTGAATTAAAAGTTTAATTACTGAAATTCGAAAGAACATATCAATTATTTGGAATTCCTATAGAAATCATGAACAAGAGTACACTTCCACGTACATCAACGTCACGAGACTAAGCTCTATATATACACGTAGAGAAACACATTGTTTGTAACGACTACAAATCTCATATCTTCTCACTTTGAAAAAAACTCACAAATTATTGATATCGAATAACCAAAATAAATTGTTCAAAAAAAAAAAAAATGGTTGGGTAACGGCTAAAATCTACTTTTGTTAAGAATGAAGAAATTCTTGGGTTCAGCCTTTAGGGTAAACCTCTAGATTCACCAACCAATAGTATTTGAGTATTTGATATTTGATATCTTTTTAAAAAGGAAACAAAATTGAATTTCCAAATAAGATTATATTTTTAAAATAAAACAATAAAAATATATAAAAATAGTTACAAAAAATAAATAAATAAATATTGTTAAACCGTTAGTTAAATATTAAATCTTATACTCTAAATCCTAAACTCCAAACCCTAAATTATAAACCTTAAATCTTGGATAAACCGTAAACCATTAAAAAATTTTAAACCCTAAATCATACATTAAAAACTAAATCTTAATAACACTAAACCCTAAACCCTAATCACTAAACCCTAAACCCTTGGATAAACTCTGAATCCTTGGATAAATCATAAACTCTAAATCAAAAATATTTAAAA
>NW_013618862.1:1142-1952 GCF_000695525.1 Brassica oleracea var. oleracea
AGAGTTTATGATTTATCCAAGGGTTCAGGGTTTATCCAAGGGTTTAGGATTTAGTGATTAGGATTTAGGGTTTAGTGTTATTAAAATTTAGTTTTTAATGTATGATTTAGGGTTTAAGATTTTCTAACGGTTTAGAGTTTATCCAAAGTTTAAGGTTTAACGTTTAGCGTTTAGGGTTTATCGTTTAATATTTAGGGTAAAAGGTTTAGTATTTTGCTGAAGATTTAAAAATATTAATTAATTTATTTTTTGTAACTATTTTTATGTATTTTTATTATTTTATTTAAAAAATATAATCTAATTTGGATATTTAATTTTATTTACTTTTTTAAAAGATATCAAATATCAAATACTCAAACACTATTGGTTGGTGAATCTAGAGGTTCACCCTAGGGGATGAACCCAAGAATTTCTCCGTTACCCAACACCTACATTTAGTTGGATAAAGCATGTTATCTCCTGCAGCAGGAGTGTATGGAATATACAACGATGTAACAGATGGATCGTACCTCCTGATCTATTAAGTGATAAAAGACGTTGGATCACAATAGATGATAGTCGAACACAAGATCATATAAGACCGAGAACAACGATAGAACAAGTTAGCGAATCAGTCTATCCTGCAAATGAGTTAGGAAGCATCGTGTTATTACTTATATATTATCATATTCAGCTTAAAAATGTATTTGTTGTATGTTTTGATTCTGATACTTTGTTAAACCTCCTTTGATATTAATAAAATTAAGATGTTAAAAAAAAAAATTTAGGTTCAATTTTTTTTATTTAACTTTATTTTCTCACATGTTCTAT
>NW_013618863.1:0-1952 GCF_000695525.1 Brassica oleracea var. oleracea
CGGTTTTCGTCGCCGAATGGAGGGAGGTAGCGTTTCTATACACTCGAGTTGAATTCATCTCTTTCACGGCTTTGATTTTTACACATGTTCTCTCATATATGTCAGGAATAGCCCCATGGATTATGATGACACTGACTTTCAAAACCACAATCTCCATTTAGCTGGTGAAGCTAACACTAAGTTTCCTCCGGTGTCTCTTCCAAGGTTTGATTTTGACGAGAGGTTTGATAGTTTAGTCGAAACTGAGGGTTTTCTTGGTATTGAGGGTAACGAAGATAGTAACTGGATTGAGGATTTCTCTCGTGGAAGTAGTGGTGTAGTGTTTAGCTCAGCTGCAACAGAGTCTTGTGCCATTTCTAGGCATACTAATGTTTGGTCTGAGGCTACTTCGTCAGAATCCGTTGAAATGCTTTTGAATTCAGTTGGACAGGAGGACCAAGTCATTGTAAGAGAGAAAGATAATTCTATCAAGACTTCGGATGAGCTAGGCTGCACAATGGATCAATTGGAGCCTGGTCAGACAAACCTTGAGACTATTCTTTCCAAAGAGGAAACTCCCACCAACCCTTCTGTGGATGATACTCCAGGAGACTCCTCCTCTGTGTGCAAGACAGATGCTGGACAGGAACAGGTCCCGCTGAAAGATGACTCACCAACTCTTGTGCAGGAGGAGTCGGAAGATAATGCCAATTTGGCTTCAAATACAACGGCTGTGCCTGTAGAGGTTGTGGATACTGCTTGTCATGATAAGATAGGGACTGAGACAACGGATAGTCTTCTTGACCAAACCGTTGCGGAAAATAATGCAGTTTTAGCTCATGTGAGTTCTGCTGGTCTTGATTCGATAGGAACTGAGACGACTGACAGTGTTCATAACCAAACCGTTACGGAAGAGGCATCCATGGAGGAAAACAGTGTCGTTTTACCTTCAGATACCGGGACTGTAGAGGCTGTGGATACTGGTGGTCATGGTAAGATAAGAACTGAGACTACTTATAGTCTTCTTGACCAAACACAAGACGAAGCCAACACAGAATCAAGGATGGAAATTGATTGTAGCCACGGAACTGTACAGACTGGGGTTTCTGCTAGTGGTGAGTTGAATAATCAGACCACTTTGCTTCCAGAGGTTTTCAATGATGAAAATGATATCAGCGACCACACTGCTAAGTCTGATTTGAAGGATATGGAGCTATCTGATGTCACGGTACTAGAAAGAGGGGACCAAGCTCTCTCTGCTCTTGAGGTAGCTGAACCAGACGTTTCAGGGACCCAATGCCAAGATCTTCCTGTCAGCAGTGCGAATACCAGCGCAACTGTTGAAGCATCTTTGGAACTCACTGGGGTATTACCAAATATAACAAGCAGTGAACATGAATCTACTTTTCAGACTGAGACACATACAGAGATACTTCGAGTTGAGACTTCAGAAAGTGTTAATGTTTCACAAATGGACTCAATGGTTGAATGCACAGATGGTGATGTGTCTAATAAGGGTGACAATAAGGAAGGTAGTGCTCGCATATCTTATCTCAAACAAAGCATGGAATTAGCTGTCAATGCCAATGATAGAGATCAGGATGCCAAGAGCTCTCAAGTCTTATCTGAAAGCTTTGTATCCGAGTCTGTTGGTTATGTTTCAAGAGACTCTGCATCCAAGCTGGTGGAGTCAAATTCTCAGTCTGACACCATTCCAAAAGAAAATCCAGGTAATTATATTGTCTCATTCTTTTGATATATACTTTTATACTCTTGGTTCTGCATTTTTTTCTTCATTTTTTTTTGGGGGGGTTTAGTACGTACAATTGATATATCATTAATTATTTATTTATAAACCCTCTACATGTGTATGTGTATACATTTTATTTCTCAGGGACTATGATTGACATTAAAGAATGTGAAGCCTTTCCTCTCAAACCTGAAGAATCGCAACATCTAAGCCAAGATGGAGC
>NW_013618864.1:0-822 GCF_000695525.1 Brassica oleracea var. oleracea
AACGGGTCTCAGTTCATCTCCACCCGATTCGAAGCATTCTGCAAAAATTGGAAGATACGACTCAACAAGTCAACTCCCAGACATCCGCAGTGCAACGAACAGGCTGAAACAATCAACAAGACCATTCTCGACGGACTGAAGAAACGCTTAGAGGCCAAAAGAGGCAGATGGGCCGACGAACTCGAGGGAGTCCTCTGGTCTCACCGTACCACCCCAAGGCGAGCAACGGGAGAAACTCCCTTCGCTCTGGTATACGGCACAGAATGCATGATTCCCACGAAAGTTGAATTTCCCGATGTTCGAAGAAGGTTATTACCCGAACGAGAGGAACTCAACGATGCTATGCTCTTGGATGATCTCGACCTCATTAACGAGCGCCGGGATCGAGCGCTTATCCGAATTCAAAACTACCAGCACGCCGCTGCAAAATACTATAATTCCAACGTACGAAATCGTAGGTTCAATCAGGGGGATCTGGTCCTTCGCAAAGTTTTTCAAAACACCGCTGAACGAAACGCGGGAAAACTCGGAGCAAACTGAAAAGGTCCCTATAGAATCAAAAAAGTCGTCCGACCAGGTTCTTACGAAATAGCCGACATGCAGGGCATAAAAATTCCTAGAACCTGGAACGGGATGCATCACAAAAAATACTATCACTAAACGAACCAACCCGCAATCACTGAACTACGAGACGGCTTGATCTCCGCAAGGAGTACGTACGTAGGCAGTTTGCCGAAAGGCAAATTCAGCTGTCCCCTCTCATTAAAAAGGGGGGAGTGGGTACGTATACTCGTATACTCCCCAAAATCGAAAAAACTTCTT
>NW_013618864.1:1003-1603 GCF_000695525.1 Brassica oleracea var. oleracea
AAACTTCCGTCACAAAAGAAACATATATATGCACACACTAGCACCTATTTTGCGCAAAAAATTAGAAACAACGGCACACGCCACCAAGTCCGATGCTGATCACATCGAACTCACAAAACGTCCTAAACAGACATAGCCATCTCACGAAGATGACTCTCTTACATCCGACACAAGGATAATAGCGCTATAAAAGAAATCCGAAATCCAAAATTTTGGTCTAGCACTTCCGCTCTCCGGAGAGATGCTCGATTCGTATCAAACAAGTCGTATAAGCCGAGAACCTATCGCGGACTTTACATCGACACGAATCAGGAAGAAATCGCGACAGGAAAAACGATAGCCGGTTAGTCACCGCAAAATCCTTAAACCAAGAGTAAACCTAGGTCTTGCCCTAAACCCAGCGCACTGGTCTCTAACATCTCAAAGGCATGATATCGAAAGATAAGAGATTCTTAAACCATGCCTCTATGTTTATGTTCGACATCTTCAGCACCCCCGCAGAGTTCACATCTCGCGGAAGAACTCTCGAAACAGGTCTCGAATGAAACATTTCACAATCGAAGAAGGATATGAGACGACAACTCATCACCTTCCTCCCCA
>NW_013618864.1:1648-1951 GCF_000695525.1 Brassica oleracea var. oleracea
CTATCCGATTATCTTACCATAAAAAGAAAGCCGCAGAGCGGCAGGGATTCAAAGCCACACACAGCCAGTCCTGAAATACAAATAAGGCCATTCAAGGCCGAAACATAAAAACATAAAAAAAATCTCTCGCAAGAGATCTAACCCAAGTCATCCTCAGAACTTACGCCCCCTCTTCACCCGCTGCCTCGTCCGAGCCTGGAGCCGCGCCACCTCCGTTTTCTCCGACCATCGGGTCTTTCCCCTCTGGGTCTTCTGGACACGTCGGAAGGAAGCACGTGGATTTCAGGTCGGCCAGGACGAGAC
>NW_013618865.1:0-1949 GCF_000695525.1 Brassica oleracea var. oleracea
TAACGACTGGTGTGAACCGGCGTATCCTTTGATGCATGGATATACACAGATAATTTCCCCTCATGACCCTGTGTGTGGAGAAGAGATAAACGCAGAGATACTAAATCATTTGAGCAAAAATCAAATAAACGCAGATATACTAAATAATTGCAAGTTCATAAGGCCTAAATGCGATGTATTATTCTAGACAAATACATGGCGCTTTAAGATGATGATTCTCATTAATTCATCTTGAACCAAATCTTACTTTGGAACTGATAATAGAACTTTCTCAATTACCTAATTAGAATCAACAAACGAGACTCTGATACCATATTTATTTCACGATTATTTAAGTTTAAATTAATTACCGATAACTGAATTAAATCAAATATTTTATATATTAATGTTGGTCCGTTTAAACTTTTGACGTTGGATCTCAACACTTTTTATCATAAGTACCATAAGAAACATCTAACACAACATGCGGGGAAGAGATATAGTTTACCCGGAAAAAGAGATCCCATAACTTTTCAAAAGGCAATGTACCCGGAGTTAAGAACATAAATGCAATCTTAGAACTCTTTTTTATAACAAGAGGGGAGCTCAAGACTTCCCTAGTCACTACACGAGCTGTGATCTCGTCAAAAGAAAACTTCCTCGGCGAGGTTGGAAGCCAATCAGTAAGTCCCTTGCAACCTTTAGACGAAAGCATATAACAAGCAGCTTTGCTATGATGAGGGAACATGTAAGCACCAATTACAAACATTATTATCAACGAAACCACTGCGATGATCCATACTGGCTTCTCTGTACGAGCACGGTGATGAGCACCAGGCATATGACTTGTTCTGCCTAGACGCCACCCTCTAATGGCCTTCATCTCATAAACAAACTCAAACACAAGTAGGAACAAGTTTCTTCCACTTGGCAGTTAGAACCGGTTGAAACCTAAAGTTACATTGAAAAACAAAACCCATTTTTGAATATCAAAACTATTCCATAGGAAACCACAGAGATACGGAGAACAAGCGCAAGACTACACATGATGCAATATTGAAAACTAATCAAGACTTATCCTTAAAAACTTTTTCAAGCGTCCCAACAAAACAAAACAAGAAGAATAACAATACAAATGCATCACACCAGAAGTGTGAAATCTCCAAATTGACAACCTAGATGCTGATGAAGAGTATTCTTGTGACCCAAGATATGATATAATAACAAGCGAGGATGAATAAAGATTATTCTACTGTTATAAAATATAATTTTTGTACTATTATGTATATTTATACTATTCTGTGTAGAACAAAAATGTTTCATATTTAGTAATTTTGTTTATTGCTCTTATTAACATTTATTTTGCTAGTTATAAATTAATGATAGATGAACTTTGTAATATTATAAAATACAATTTTTAATTGCATTTAATATGTATTGAATTAAAAATAGATTTGTATCTCTTAAACAAGTGAATAGTTTTATTGTTAAACAGCACCATATTCTATCTAGTCACATATGCAAACGAATGTTTGTGATATAACTCCAAAGATATGTAGATTATAATCATAAATCAATAAGAAGCAAAAAAATCTGGTAATTGCAAGATTTTAGAGATCCACTATAATTACCTTATATATTTTAAATGAGATTATATCTATAAACCAAAATATTCATGAACCATATATCAAGTGACGTGGCAATAAAGGAAAGTAATTTACAATACTAATATTGATGACAAAAAAAAAGTTTCAATATATCTTATTAAAGTATAAATACTTTAAATTTTTGTTTGACAACATAGATAGCAGTTAAAAAAGTTATAGTATTGTTTGGAGAAATATATTAAAAAAAAATAATGGGCTTATATTATAAAAAAAAAATTAGAAATTCATTATATTATGAAAACTATATATATGTGCCAGCTTTAAAATATACGAAAATGGCTGGCCCAATCTAATTACCTAAAA
>NW_013618866.1:0-1947 GCF_000695525.1 Brassica oleracea var. oleracea
GGCGGCCGGACGCGCGCGAACGCGCCGGACGACGCCGGAGCAGATCTCGCGAGCGGTCACCGGAATCAGCAAGAAAGGATGGGATGTCTATTAAAAATTACATATACCTTTTCATAAGCAAATTATCTTTAAGGTAAGGTAAGTTTTCAATTGATATAAATTTTAACTGTGTCATCCCGCAATATAGATAGCTCTGGCACACGTGTACATCGTCTTATTCCAGTGGTTTCTACGAATATGAGTACAAACCATGATCACAATCTTCATACAGAAAACACACACACAAACTACCAGATCTTTCATAATCAGCATTTTATATGTAGTCTTGGTTCTCGTAATTCTCCATGTCTAGCAAAAGCTACAAAACTTGTATGCGCCGCTCAAACAAAGATACACAAAGCATTGATTGTTCTTCTACCCCGAATGTTTGATTTGTCATGCATTAATAATTAGTTAATGTATGAATCACATCTACAGATATATGCACCACCTTGTTTTCTAAGGGCTTCACCTTGTTTTATTATTTTTGCCAAGGTGAGCCCATCTAGTTTTAAATTTTCGTAAAGTTTACAAACGCTTCTCATATTTTATATGAAATTCACAACGTTGGCAAAAAAGATATATAGACATTTCTTCGCACAATCTTGTGTTGTGCAAGTACCATATATATCTTCGATGAGTCATACTCCGTAACAAGGTCTCATCTATTTGGTCCAAACACCAAAAAATGATCAAGTCAAATGCAACAATGCCAACAAATATGGTCTACCAAGTGAATGAAAGGCTTTTTAGGACTCTTCATATGTTTTGTTTTCTAGGATTCTGTAGTTCTGATTCCACTTGGAAAGAGATGGGACGAACCTTTCCAACATAGAAATTTATGAGTTTTGGTCCACGACTCATCGAGATGACCTGATTATGTTCATACTTGTTTAAATTTTTATCATGAGAACGTGAATTATTTCAGTAGAGTTGAAAGATTGTCATTTTCTGTCCCTACTGATGATATACATACGTGCTACTACAATTTAAGAGAAAATAAAGATAAAGTCGTATCAGTTATCAAAAAGATATTTAGCATATATTTAAAAATAATCTTTGTATTTCTTATTTTTTATCTTTGAAAAAATTCACAAAACTTTACAAAGGATACAAAGAAATTGGACGTGTTTTTGTTAATTATTGAACTAGATTACATGAAACCAGTTTACACTAATCCCAATGCATAAATTTACTACTATCGGCAGTAAAATGTAACTAATCCTCTATGCATCCAGTCACGTGACCAAATAAACTATCTAAAGGTCTAAAAGTATAACAATTAGGGGTGGGCACGGATCGGATAGTAACATATTTTTTAGTATATATGATTTGCTTCGTACTTCACGGATATCTGATTTTTCGATTTGCTTTGATTCGAAAAAATACGGATATTCAAAAAATTTATAGGTATTTGCGAATATTCACGGATGTTTACGGATATTTTATCCACTTTGTACAATACAAGTAAATCTACCAAACATTACACAAATTTGTTTTTTCTTAAAATAAAATTTACATAATACAAAAGATAAACTAAAAATTAATGAAACTATGTGTTTTATGAATTTTTAAAATTAATAAAAAAATCTTATAAAACAAATATTTTTAGAAAAATTGTAGTTTTCGTTAAAGATTTTATACTTTCTCTTAAATTATATGTTAAATTATAATTGTATAAGATTATGCATTTAAAACTCTATATTTAGTTATAGATATACATCTATATGTATATAAGCCGGAGCATATCAGATATCCGCCTCTAATTTTTTTTAGTATTTGTGATTTGCTTCGCTTTTAATGGATATTGATTTTTAATGTTTACTTTACTTCGGAGGCGTACAGATATCCGAATTTTTCGGATCGAATCGAAACGAATAAAGAATCGAATCAAATTTAACGGATAAA
>NW_013618867.1:0-1944 GCF_000695525.1 Brassica oleracea var. oleracea
ATGTTTGTTGTTATATTTGGATATATGCTGTTGAAAAATATCCTGGAGACACTGATCTGAGACGCCACTTTGTGTTCTTCTTCGTACAGGCTGTACGTTGCATTGAGTTCTGAGACGCACTTTGGAAAGGTACTAAAAATATTGAGCAGACTCAAATAGCAAAAGGATCAAGAAAGACAAGAAATTATCTTTAAGGCGTCGAGGAAAAGATCTTAGACGCATCTTTAAGGTAAGGTAGATAGGAAAAAGGAGCGCCGCCGATCCGAAAGTCACCATTGTGATAAGACTTCATACCTTCCGTGGAAGGCAAGCAAAGAGACAACTTTGGAGGAAGCTTGTACATGGAGACAAGCTGCGAGGGAACAGATAAGTGGTTGTTAGCGAGCCCAATGGATCCACCGAAAGCCTTGGGGATAGGTTTCAAGGCAGTAGCATCGTCAGTGCCCATCAAAGTCAACGTAGAGATCTTTCGACGTCCATGGAGCAGGGGCGGAGCTAGAGAAAAAAATTGTGGTGGGGGGGGGGGAAATAAAATTATGCATAGAACTAAGGATAGGTTTGTTAAAAAATAGGGGGGCAAATTGAAAACTAGTCAATGTTTTACACTGAATCTTTAAAATGAGTTGGGGGCAGCTGCCCCCCTGTTATTCAATGTGGCTCTGCCACTGCCATGGAGTATACTCCATTAGGTGTGTATAGTAAGCCAACAATATCTCAGAGGAGCCTCGCATTGACTGGTCGATCCGTAAACGATGTTGAAACGTATTTACGGCACAGGGACTTATTGGTTGTGTTCTTGGGACATGAAGAGTTCGGGTTTGCGAATCTGATGGAGTGGTAGGAGGTGGAGGCGGCGGTGCAGTTTAGCAATAGCGGCGCGGCTCCGTTGAGGTCAATGAGGAAGTTTTGGCTGTATAGGTTCGAGCCGATGGTCAAAGGCAAGGAGTAGAGATTTGTGGTTTTGTCTTTGTAAATAGGGTGCAGAAATGCTTGAGCCTTTGGTTTGTAGTAAGATTGAGATGTACTTGCTTGGTGGAGAAGGATGAGTGAAGGCAGTGAGAAGATCATAGGATGAGCCATTTTTTTATGATTCGACACTTGGGGATGTGATAGTGTGATATGAGTTACTATAACTAACCATCTTTTTTTTTTATAACTAACCATCATGTATATTTATAAAATGTTATGGACATTTTCGCTGTTCATTTCTTTTTCCAATTTCGATTTAACATATACAGTAGCTTTTGACATTTGAATATGGATATCTGTCTAGAAGCATCTTTACTAAGAAATTATTTCAGAATGTATAAATAACGTATTGATAACACACTATTAATGGTGACTACAAGGACCATTTTTTTTTGATAATTTTTTTTGATAACCGTAGTGTCAAAGACTTCCACGTAACTTTACTTGGTTCCACAATCTGATGTTTGTTTTATAATCTAGCCTTCCCTTTTGATTTGTTTCTTGCATCAAAAACTTCACTCTAATTTATGAAATTTAATTAAAACCACTTCAACTAAACCAAAAATTCACCTAAATCCACCACATTTTACATTTTTGAGTATTATAAAACCCGGGGCTCCCCCCTCCCCTAGAACAATGTTTCCCAATCAGCTATCACTCACCCTTTGATGCTCTTCGATTTGATAGAACTTCCTAATACATTGTTGATCAGTTTATGGGAATCCCTTCCTTTTTCCTTGATGAAAAGGTATGGTCTTCTTCACGATGTAAAACATGATTTATTCCATCTTATTTTTTAAATTAAAAAAAAAAATCTACACTTCGCATGATATAAAGTTTGGATTGTAAAGAGAGGTTTTAAAAAATGTTAACTTCCTCTTCTGACTGTATATGCAGAATTCGGTGATTCACGGAACTGTTCGCGCCAACCACTACCGTCCACTAAAGATGGACGGTTCCATTATAAAAGTTGAT
>NW_013618868.1:0-1943 GCF_000695525.1 Brassica oleracea var. oleracea
TAGTTAGTAAACATATTAAATTAATAATAATAATAGTTTTTATAGAATCAAAATAATAAAACAACATTAATTCAGAATATTTTTAATTAATTAAATATGGCGCACATATTTGTTAAAGAAAATGCAAAAATTACATTTTTTTAAAAAAATTTGATAAAAATGAAAAATAACTTTTAACTTAAAACAAAATATTATACTACTAAAATCAACATTTTAAGTATGAAGATTGTATAAAGTAAATTATGTATATAATTATTAATTATATTATATAATTTACATATAGTTATACTAATATATTTAATTAATTGGTTTATTCGGTTTAATCGGTTTATATACCAATCCATATCTATATACCGCGTTTCTTAAAAAAACATCACTTCAGTTTATTTGGTATTACCATATCCAAACCACTTTCTCTATTTCAGTTCGGTTTGATTTTAATTGTTTTAGTTTTATATGATTGAACACTCCTAGTTCTCGCCAATTTAATTATAGATATGATAGTTATTGATTTTTCAATTATCCTATATATATTTATTATTATTTTTATATCATAATATGTAAAATAAATAATATATATATATATATATATATATACAATGCTTATTTCCGCGCAAAGTGCAGATCTTAACCAGTATTTTATTAACCTCGAAGAATCATGAATTAAATTAAAATTAATTACGTTTAACTTATGTTCTTGGGTTTTAATAAAACCAAACCAATGAATGCTCTAAAGTTTTTTCTGACAATTACAGTATCGATTTCTGAAACAATGAAATTCTATTTTGATGAATCCATAGACAAAATTTGTTGATGTAAAAAAAACACAAAATTATTTAACTGATTAATAATTTTGAACTGTATATTCTCTAGCAAATTAGTTTCAAGTATTGTAGTAATTAAATACATCATATTTAACTTATATTTTATCTAAAATTATTATTAATGTATAATTCATACAATTTCTACAATCTTCAATACCAATATGACTTTCAAATATATTTAAAATAAAATAGCTAAAATTCTAAAACTAAAGTCTAAAATAACAAATTTCAATATTTTAACCAAGCGGTCTTGGTCTAGTGGTAAATGAGTTCCAGCAGGAGCTTCCGTCCTGGGTTCGATTCCATTTGGCCACCCATAGACGTCTTAAGTAATAAGTAGCAAAAAAACCCGGATTTCTAAGGGCCTCTTGGTGATTACTCCTTGGACCTAGAAAGCCTTTCGATCACACCAAGGTTATAAAAAAAAAAAAGTCTAAAATAACAATCTTTACCAATAAGAATAAATGGCATCATGGACCTTGTAAAAGGGTTTAGGGGATAGGTATCTTGCTAATTAGCTTTGATAATTTTAATTTTTTTTTTCTGTTCACTTGATAAGTTTAATTAAGTTAGTACTAGGTGACCGGTCCGCACCCTGTGCGGGCATAAGAAAATTCAAAATATGGACTAAATCTTATTTGATTTTATAAGTAACGGATTTTATACTATGTTAACAACCGTCTTTGGGAGAATTCATCAGGCGTGGAAAAAAGATCGCACACCAATTTGAGATGGACGAGAGGGAACAAAGTAACTTCAGTATGAAGAGGCAGATATTGTGTGTACCGTGTACGTATAATTGCAACGTCCATATTTTCTTTGTATGTTTACGAAGGAACTTTCATTCAAAATATGGAATAAATATTGCATAGTTTTAGAAAATTCAGATTTTATATTATCATTAATTAGAAATGTATTGTATATCTGTCGTTAAAATCTATGATGGAGAATAAAATATTTTGTTTCCATTAATAATAAAATAAACTTTTGTGTAGACATAGTAAAAGAAAATATATTTAAAAAAAATTCAAAAATTGTCCATAATAATATAAATTATGAAGTACAATTGTCAAAAAATAATGCAAAATAATTTAGAAACCTGCAAAAAATTAAATAAAT
>NW_013618869.1:0-165 GCF_000695525.1 Brassica oleracea var. oleracea
AAATATAGCACCATCAATTTCCAGTGTTAATTCCATTGACAATAGCTATGCAAAAGAACTTTGCTAGTAAGGTAATTGTGATTAGTAATTCTTTACATCTTAGTGTCGTACAACTTCAAAACGATAGACACTTACAATCGACGGCTCTCAAAGATGGACCGCAAA
>NW_013618869.1:294-411 GCF_000695525.1 Brassica oleracea var. oleracea
CAATATACCCTCTGTAAGGTTCAAATTTATGTCGCTAGAATTATCAGAGATATAAATATAAAGTACCCTCCAAATCTTCAGGAGCATCGACATTTTCTTTATTCAATGATCTTCATT
>NW_013618869.1:468-1939 GCF_000695525.1 Brassica oleracea var. oleracea
ATGGAAAAAAAACTCAGGAAGACAGAAAATGTCAAATACTCACTGACTTCTTCTTCTTTTACTTCTTGGCTCCCTAGCCATCATTATTTGCAGGAAAAAAGATTAAACAAAGCAACTGATGAAAAGAAACAAATATGTTTCACAACACATAAACTCTTCTTGAACAATCAGGCAACAAATAGTATGTCTCCCGTGTGACTCAGCTGAGTCCTCGATGGCATCATGAATGACAAATGTCTTTTTCTTCTTCTTGGTTAGAACAAAGGGTGCAAGCTAAGGATGACCAAAGAAAATTAAAACCACACAATCATGATTTATCAGACAAAATAAAAGAACCGATGATGAATTTATTAAAGATGGGGAGATGTAGAGACTAAAGAAGAAAAAATGATTCATGAAACTCAAAGAGCCAATCTGTGTTTCTTAGATGAGTCATGAACCCATGATTAAAAATTGAAAGCCCTAGACTTCCATCGAAGAGAACGCTTACAGACCAAAGAGGTTTATTGGGCTTTTTTTTTAACGAATCATATTTTAAAACGTGAGTTATAAAGTATTTATTAAATCATTAGATAACATAAATACGTGTAGGTCTCACAGAGAAAACCGAAGAAGCAAAGGTTTCCGACCATAAATATATATTTGTTTCAGTCATCAATGTACAAAGAATCCTTTAGCTCAGTGGTATAAATGTTGTTGTTTAGATCTCAATAACCCGGGTTCGAGTTACATACTTGATATTTTTTTCACACTTTTTAAAAGTGGGATCCACATATCGCTGACGTCGCATTATGAGTGATGCAACTGCCCTATTATAATGTAGATTCTTATTTTAATATTCAAAGTGTACTCCAAGTAATAATAAGTTTCAAACAAAATTTAAAAATCTCTAAAATTATAAAATTTCAAATTTTATTGTAACTTTTAAGTTTGAAAACAAATTTCAAAAATTTTATTGTGATTTTTCAAAAATAAAAGTAACTAACTTTTGAATGATTTTAAGTCTTGGCACTAAATTTGTTCCAAGTTAGAAATAACCTCACGGCACTAAATCTGTGTTGCCATGGATAACTAAATCTGTGTGGCCATGCGGATAACTAAATCTGTGTGGATATTATTTGAGTATAATAAATGATTTATTCATGGACTGTATCTATCTCATTGTGTAGGATTAGTCTGGATCCTTTTTTTTATAAGCATGGAATACCCCAGGTTCATCTGAAAATAAAAGAACTATCTGCAGAAAGAGAATTGTCTCTTTCGCCAGTACTTCATATGCAAGATCAACAAATAACAAGCGCCAAATCTTAATATCTTTTTTACTTCTTTTTTTTTTTTTTTTTGAATGAATGTAAAATTTATTCAAACAAAAACTTTTGTACATAAAGTGCCTCTGTTATGATATTTGCATAGACAATATCAAGCTTCTATAATAAACTTCTACTCTTCAAACTTTTACTTCTTATTCACT
>NW_013618870.1:0-1939 GCF_000695525.1 Brassica oleracea var. oleracea
AAACAAAGCAGAGCTCCAACCGAAGATCAAACCCAAGGTGTTCTCGATGTAGAAGGTGGTGAGTTAAAGGTTGCTAAGATATCCATAGACGTTTTTAAGGAAGCGTGTAATGAGATGCTGGTACTGGGAGAGCTACCTCTTGCTTTCATCGAGGGTTTAGCGTTTAAACATTTCTGCGACCGGCTCAAAATTTACACCCCTCACTCTAGGCGAACAGCTACACGAGAGATAGTTGAAATGTTTGTGGAAAAGAAAGCAAGAATGAGGAAATTGCTTAATGCTAATAAGCAGAGGGTCTCTCTCACGACTGACATATGGAAGGCTCCAACAACATCATCTAGCTACATGGTCATCACTGCTCACTTCATTGATACAAGCTGGGAGTTGCGAAAGCTGATCATAGGATTTAAGAATGTTGCTGATCACAAAGGGGAGACAATTTCAAAGGTTCTTATCGATTGTTTAGCGGAGTGGGGGATAGATAAGGTTTTCACAATCACAGTTGACAACGCAACAGCCAATACTTCTGCACTAGAAAGGTTTAAGGAAGGATTTGCAGCAGTAGGAAATGAAGCTCTGGTTTTAAATGGTGACTTCTTGCATGTGCGTTGCTGTGCGCACATCATCAATCTGGTCGTCAAGGATGGTTTGCGTGAGGTGGTCAACAGTATTGCTGGGGTAAGAAATGCGATTCAGTATGTAAGATCGTCGACACCAAGGCTGGACTCATTTCATCATCGTGTTGAGTCAGGAAAGATGACTAGAGGAAGTCTACCTTTGGATTGTTTAACAAGGTGGAACTCAACATATATGATGCTATCTCGAGCTCTTAAGTTCAGAAAAGCATTCGACAGAATGGAAGCTGAAGACAAGCTCTATAATGATTACTTTCAAGAAAAAACTGATGGAAGGAAAAGGATTGGCCCTCCACTTAAAGCTGATTGGGATGCAATAGACAGGTTAGAGCAGTTTCTAGAAATCTTTTACGATTCAACACTAGTCGTCTCTGCATCTAAGTCAGTGAGCTCTCCTAAATGTTATAATGAGATCGTTACGATAGAAAGGAACTTGATAAAATTTAGTAACGGTCCTGATGAGGAAATGAGGAAAAAAGCAACTGCTATGAGGGGAAAGTTTGATAAATATTGGGAAGGATTGGAAGAGATCAATAGACTTTTGATCATAGCTAGTGTGTTTGATCCTAGAAGAAAAATGAAGTTTGCAGTGCTGTGTTTTGAGAAGCTTTATGGTAAAGAAACAGTACAGTCCAAGGCACTTTATGATTCGGTTATGAATGTCCTCAACCGGTTGTTTGATGAGTATAACAGCCGAATGACGAATGCAAATACTGTTGAGACAACATCTCAGCCAGCCGATACTGAGACAACGTCTCAGTCACAAAGTCAAGGAAATGAAGCGATGGATGTAGATGATGATGAAGTTCGAGTACGAGGTTATGAAAGAATGGATTCATTGTATGCTGAGATGGTGAATGAAGATGGATTTCATGATACAAGTACTGAGTTGGAGCTGTATCTGAAGGAAAAGGTAGTCAATCTCAAGGGTTCTATGAAGGGAACAGATTATGATATCTTGTCGTTTTGGAAGATCAATGCTCCTAAGTTTCCTGTATTATCAGAGATAGCAAGGGACGTTCTTGCATTGCAAGTGTCCTCTGTCGCATCTGAGTCTGCATTTAGCACTAGTGGTCGTATTCTCGACCCACAACGAAGCTGCCTGACTCATTATATGATTGAGGTTCTCATGTGCACAGAGCAGTGGTTGAAGTGTGAGTTTCAGCTGAATGAGAAAGGAGTGGTCACCAGTCACCAAATGGTCAAGTACGTTCAGCAGCAAGATGATCTTGAGAGAGGTATTTAGTAATCTAAACTGTTAGTTTTTGTCGTTATTTTGTTTGGTGTTATTAGTAATCTGAATT
>NW_013618871.1:0-292 GCF_000695525.1 Brassica oleracea var. oleracea
TTTTATCAATTAATTCTGGAAAACTTTATAATACTCCCTAAATTGGTGGAATAACCACTATAAAATGACTAATTTATTGTAAAACAGACACAACGAAGGCTCCAAACCTATTTGAACATAATGATATGTTAGTGAATGATGCAACTATGCATTAAAACAATATTGTAATTTAGTAAAACTTCATATATTCCTTAAATTAGTGGACTAACCATTATCAAACCGCTATTCTCTAGAGAAACGGAGAAAACAAAGGTTTCAAACCTCTTTGACCATCATCATATATTAGTACAGG
>NW_013618871.1:332-1935 GCF_000695525.1 Brassica oleracea var. oleracea
TTTTTCTCAAAGTCTATGTGTTAACCCCCTACGAAAATATCGAGTTTTACGTTAGACGCTTTATATACTGAAGCTTATGCTTTTTAGTGTTGTTTTAAAATTTCTAATCACATTCTACATTTGTATTTGTGTATGTTAAACTCTTTTTCGTGGTATATGGGAATCGTTATAATTTTTAATCAATTAGTTTAGTAAAACTTTATAACACTCCCAAAATCGATGGAAATCGCTAATTTTTTGTAAAACGGTGACAACGAAGGCTCCGAACCTATTTGAACATCATCATATGTTTGTGCATGATGCAACCATGCATTAAAACAATATTGTCATATTTTTCTAAATGTTCTCAAAATCTATGTGTTTAACCCCTACGAATATATTGAGTTTTTGGTAAATGCTTTATACACTGAAACCTATAATCTTTAGTGTTGTTTTAAAATTTATAACCACATTCTACATTTGTATTAATGTATTCTAAACTCTTTTTCATGGTACATGAGCATCGTTCAATTTTTTTTAGAAATTAATTTTGTGAAACTTCATATACTCCCTAAAATAGTGGACTAACCATTATAAAATCGCTATTCCCTAGAGAAATTGAAACAACTAAGGTTCCAAACCTCGTTGACCATCATCATATATTAGTACAAAAGTCAACTTTGCATTAAAGCAATATTGTTATATTTTTCAATTTTCTCAAAATCTATGTGTTAACCCCTACGAAAATATTGAGTTTTACGTTAAACGCTTTATATACTAAAGCTTATACTTTTTAGTGTTGTTTTAAAATTTCTAACCACATTCTACATTTGTATTAGCGTATGATAAACTCTTTTTCGTAGTATATGGGAATCGTTATAATTTTTTAATCAATTAGTTTAGTAAAACTTTATAATACTCTCTAAATCGAAGGAATAGCCACTATAAAATCGCTAATTTCTTGAAAAATGGAAACAACGAAGGCTCCAAACATCATCATATGTTTGTGCATGATGCAACTATGCATTAAAAAATTATTGTCATATTTTTCAAAATTTTCAAAATTTTCTCAAAATCTATATGTTCCCCTACGAATATATTGAGTTTTTAGTAAATACTTTATACACTAGAACCTATTATCTTTAGTGTTGTTTTTAAATTTCTAACCACATTCTACATTTCTATTAATGTATTCTAAACTCTCTTTCATGGTACATGAGCATCGTTCAATATTTTTTAGAAATTAATTTAGTGAAACTTCATATACTCCCTAAATTAGTGGAATAACTGTTATAAAATCGTTATTCTCTTGAGAAATCGAGAAAACAAAGTTCCAAATCTCTTTGACCATCATCTTATATTAGTACATGAGTTAAATATGCATTAAATTAATATTTTCTTATTTTTTGATTTTTTCTCAAAATCTATGTGTTAACCCCTTCGAAAATATTTAGTTTTACGTTAAAGGCTTAATATACTGAAGCTTATACTTTTAGTGTTGTTTTAAAATTTCTAACCACCTTCTACATTTGTAATAACGTATTTTAACTCTTTTTAAAGGTAATGGGAATCATTAGAATTTTTTTGTTAATTAATTTAGGAAAAAATTATAATACTCCCTAAA
>NW_013618872.1:0-1932 GCF_000695525.1 Brassica oleracea var. oleracea
TAATATCTCATTGCTTTCTTCCTCCAACTCTTCTTGTATAAACCCTCCATGGCCTATCAGGATCCTTGTGATTCTGAAAATAGTGGGCATTGAACAAGGCACTCCACCAAAAGAGGAAAGCAATGGCACGCCCCAGGATTCATAGGATAACTCCAAGGCCGCGGAGAAGAAACTTCCATCTCAGTCTCCAGCCACCACTAATGCGGTAATCGGGAGACTTTTATACATACGCATAAAAATTCGATCTTGACACATCTAATAAGTCTATACGGATATAATTTTTGGTCAGCTCATCCACCCCCCTAAGGGACCTACCAGCCATAGGTTAGACTGGGAAGCGCGTTCAAGTACTTTTAAATAAACTTAATGAATCTGATCAGACGGGTACATATATTCTACAGCGCGATCCCAACCACCTTAAATATTACGCCTATATGTGACTCTTAAGTCTGACTTGCATGCATGCTTTATTTATGTTTCTACGGTTATGAGCAATTATCTTTAGTCAACTTAACTGTATAGGCAGTCTTGAATCATCAATCATGTGCTGTTATATAGATGATCAGTGTGTATTAATGGTGAAACTAGTTTTCATTTTTCAGAAGGCATGAATACATGCGGTTTAAGGGAGAGCATTATGGATAGGCGTGAAGAAGGCTTTGCTACGGTGGATAGTGATGTCGTGAACATGTAGTTATATAGGTTTGATGGGGTTAATCTTAATCCAACCCCCAATGGTTCCTAGCTCTCATTTTTCCATCAAAAATGAATTTTTATTTTCAGTAGTCTCTTTCATTTTTTCTTCAAAAAGAAATGTATTCTATTATTTATTTTAATAATGCTTTTTATTTTACTTAATTTTCAAATTTTATCCAAATATATTTTTATTTTTATAATTATATTATGAAAGTATTAATAATTTCATTAAAGTATAAAACATGAATATTGAATCTTTTTAGGTATAAAATAAAACTATTTAAAATTTTAAAGACCAATTTATAAAGAAAAAAGGTTAACACTATAATGAAGTTTTGAATATTGTTCGAAATTTGAAAAATTCAATTCATAAACTTATTTTCCTTCGATATAATACACATTTGGAAAAGTTTTTCATTCATCTTATATATTTTACCTCAAAATGAGAAACCATTGGTCTTAGAGCAACATTAATGAAAACTTCTCAAACAAAATATTTAACTATATGTATGATTGTATATATATAAATATTTGTATTTTATTAAAGAGATTAAAAATCATAAAATATTTTGAGAAGGGATTCTCATGGTTTTGAGATTATCAAAGGAAAATTTTAATTAAAATGTTTTGAGAACATTTTTTTGTAAGAACTTTCCAATAATCATGTTTAAGCTCCTTGCTTGCTGTCATGTCTACTATATATATATAAAAAGATTCGTTATCTTGAATGCGCAATCATATAAACTATAAGATAATTTAGTAATACGTGCTAGCTGGGGAAGATGTTCCCATGAGTTAGGGGGCTCTCTCTCAGTAGATAAACGATTAGATTCCTGCTAAGTCTTATTTAGCTCCTGAGACAGCTATCACACGTCGCTAGGGGATTAACTATCCCGCTGTATTTGTATCTACTACTTATACACATGCTCTCATACTACCAAGTCTGTGAAGATGATTGAGTTTTAAATTGCTAATTGTTTGCTTTGTCCCCATGCATCTACAAAGAGAGAAAGAGACCGAGTCTACAATCTCGCAGTTATCAACAAAACTTAAAAGGAAGGTTTCTGACAATTCTGGTCTGAAAGAGAGGAGCATTTGAAATAATGATATCATCTTTAAAGTATTAATTATTATGTGACACTTCAAAAGAAGGCTCGATTGTTGTTAGACCATCTTCAAACCGTCTCTATAATAAAGATTTCTAAAATAGAGGTAAAAATAAAGATGATGTTTTTG
>NW_013618873.1:0-1931 GCF_000695525.1 Brassica oleracea var. oleracea
CATGTGAATTCATTTATGTGCACAGACCATCGTGTGACTGATTTGGACGAAAAGAAAATTACGTATATTTTGGTTAACTCGAGTAATTATTAAAAAGATGATTCAAGTTAAGATGATTCAAGAAAATTACGTATATTTTGGTTAACTCGAGTAATTACTCGAGTAATTATTTTAGTTGAGTAATTATTATATTGATTCAAGTTAAAAAGATGATTCAAGTTAAAAAGATGTGTACTGTACTAATAAAAGTACTATTTTCTCTATTGAAAACTTGGAGACATTTTCTTGCAAAAAATAAAATTTTGTTTAGTGGGTTAAAGATAATAAGAATAAATCTCAAGTGGATATAATTCAACATCATTTTGGGGCTAAGGAAAGGTAATGTGTGGGATGCAAGTCTGTTACATACACCAAACCCATCACATCTTTTCTTCACCGGAATATTTTGCTAATTTCATGCAACATTTTTGACTTTGCATAGGGATTGCTGCTTCCATATACTAATATTTTTTTTACTATATATGGCAATATACAAACTCATGTATGTAACCAATGTGTAACAACCTGCCACTGGTATACCCCAATCAAATGATTACTTACGGTTCTGCGATATATTTTGTTTTCCACTCTATTTCTGCAGCCGCAAATATTAATTTTTATCTTGGTAAACAAGTTTTAGTTGTACCAAATAAATGCTACCATTAAGCTTTATAAAAAATTCGAAGTTATTTTCGTTATTAAAGATTTGATTAGGCACAATAATTCAAAGAAATGATTGGAAGAAGTTACTCTTAATCACGTTAGGCTATTCCAAACCTTATTGTCTTGTACTTGAAGTGGCCCTCACATCCTTTACAGAACTATTTATAGATACACTCACACATGGATATTCATATACAAATCAATATTTTTATAGTGGTCCTAATCAAACTAATTATATCGATTTCAATTTTACAGTCACGAAGATATACACACATGTATATAAACGTATTTGTAATGTTTAGATACATAATGAGGAAATAATTGAAATCATTTGGTTGCTAATCATAAATAAGAAAAAGAACCTTTTATAAACAAATCAGGAAACAGTAGAAGAAGAGATGCATGATGTTGCGTAAAGCAACGACACCAACAGATGTGTGGCTAAAAGCTACTAATTTTTTACTCACCGCGTCATATTTCCTAAACATAATACTACCATCTAATTTGTTTTGTGTTTTCTTTTTTATGTTAAAGAATTTATTATCCTATTTGGTTAGGGTACGGTACTCTTGATTTACTAATTACTAAAGCTTATGGTGGATAACCTGAACAATTTCACGCTGTCTGTTCCCTATAACAAAATGTTTCAGAGCCTGAAATTCAATAAATTTTTCTTTTATCCAGGTTTAGCCTAAAATGATTTATATAGACTAAACGAGTTATCGTAAGAAGCTTCATCATTTAAGATATTATAAGTGAAATCCTGAAAGACTTATTTGTCGAAAAAGATATTTTGTGGTTTGGAGATTTCTACACATCATACCACCAATGAAAGAAAAATGAATTTGAAGTTACTATCCATCAAACCAGACGAGCTTTGGTCACAAAACGATTCTTAACTGTTGTTGATACATGGTTTTTGTGTTTGTGTTCGGACTAAATGGTCTACTAGCTACTACAGTGTGGTAGATGAATGGAAAGCAGTTCCTTTGTTTTTCTTTGATTAATCTGGGATATCTAGGATTTGTGGAAGAACTCAGCCAATCTCCAAAGGGACGATTTCTTTTCGGATATTCAAATGAACCAAAAACAAAAGTTCATATCTATGTGGATGTACTGAACAACGTGATCTACTTTTACAGATCAGATAAATCGAACCTGAAACATGTTGGTATCCCCGAGCCTGTTTTCTTACCACCCTAACCACAAGGTCCCTTTGTTTATCAAAC
>NW_013618874.1:0-1930 GCF_000695525.1 Brassica oleracea var. oleracea
TTCTTTGAATCCGGAGTCCTAACGGAGGGCATGAATGATGCAATGGTAGTTCTCATACCAAAAGTTATAAAACCGGAAAAGATTATGCAGTTTCGTCCCATTAGCTTATGCAATGTTTTGTTCAAGACAATAACAAAAGCGATGGTGTTGAGATTAAAGAAGCTAATGCCAAAGCTAATAGGCCCAGCACAAGCGAGCTTTATTCCAGGGAGGCTAAGTACTGACAATATAATTGTGGTTCAGGAAGCGGTCCATTCCATGAGGAGGAAGAAAGGACGGAAAGGCTGGATGTTGCTTAAGTTGGATCTTGAAAAAGCATATGATCGCATCAGGTGGGATTTTCTAGAAGATACTCTCTATGCTGCGAAACTACCACATATATGGATTAAATGGATTATGGAATGTGTTACGAATCCTGGTATGAGTCTACTATGGAATGGAGAGAGAACAGAAGCGTTTACGCCCCAACGGGGACTGAGACAGAGGG
Organism: Brassica oleracea var. oleracea; assembly: GCF_000695525.1. Classification (NCBI taxonomy): domain Eukaryota; kingdom Viridiplantae; phylum Streptophyta; class Magnoliopsida; order Brassicales; family Brassicaceae; genus Brassica; species Brassica oleracea. The sequence goes on from NW_013618874.1 coordinate 488, forward strand.
ACCCGTTGTCTCCGTACTTGTTTGTGCTATGCATGGAGAGATTGTGTCACCAGATCGAATTTTCTGTGGCCAATAAGGAATGGAAACCAATCACATTATCTAGGGGCGGACCATCCTTATCACATGTCTGCTTCGCGGATGATCTGATATTGTTTGCTGAAGCATCAATATCACAGATTCGAGTGGTACGTAAGGTTTTGGAGAGATTCTGTGAAGCTTCTGGCCAGAAGGTTAGTTTGGCGAAATCTCTAATATTCTTCTCCGAGAATGTTCATCGAGATCTAGCTAACTCGATAAGTAATGAGAGTGGCATTAAAGGTACATAGGAGTTAGGAAAGTATCTAGGAATGCCTGTTTTACAGAAGCGAATCAACAAAGAGACGTTTGGAGAAGTGATTCAGAAGGTTGCATCTAAATTGGCTGGGTGGAAGAGGAGGTTTCTGAGTATGGCGGGTAGGATAACTCTCACTAAGTCTGTCCTCGCATCAATTCCGGTCCATATAATGAGTTCTATAGCTCTCCCTGTGTCGACTTTGGAACAGCTGGATAGAATTGCTAGGTCCTTCATCTGGGGGAGTGGAGAAGGGAACAGAAAACAACACATGGTGGCTTGGGAGAGAATATGCAAACCAAAAAGAGAAGGTGGGCTTGGTTTAAGGTCAGCTAAAGGAATGAATATAGCTCTACTAGCTAAACTTGGATGGCGATTGCTTAACACACAGGATGGTTTGTGGGTTCAAATCCTGCGAAAAAAGTTTCGGGTGGGCGAGATATATGAAACATCGTGGTTGGTTGCTCAAGGAAATTGGTCGCCTACATGGAGAAGTTTGATTTTGGGAATCAGACAGATCGTGGTTCCAAGCGTCTCCTGGATACTAGGGGATGGGCATCATGTCCGGTTCTGGAAGGATAATTGGCTATTGAATGAACCCTTACAGGGTTTAAGCAACGTCGCGATTCCGGAGCCCATATTGGAGGCAAAAGCCCGTGATTTATGGCAACAGGGAGTGGGTTGGTTAGTACAACAAATGCCATATTGCAGGCAACAGCCCGTGATTTATGGCAACAGGGAGTGGGTTGGTTAGTACAACAAATTGAACCGTATATATCGCATCAAAATCGACTTAGGCTCGCCTCGGTCGTCATTGATGAGGTTACTGGAGCTAGAGACAGAATGTCTTGGGGAGAAAGTAAAGATGGAATCTTCTCCGTGAAATCAGCGTATGCCTTTCTTACAAGAGATGACTTACCAAGACCGAACATGGAAGCTTTATTTGCTCGAGTGTGGCGTGTTATGACACCAGAACGAGTAAGGGTCTTCCTATGGTTGGTCTCACACCAAGTGATCATGACTAATATGGAGCGGAAACGAAGGCATATGAGTGATAATGGCATGTGTACGCTATGTCGGAACGGTAATGAGACTATTCTTCATGCCCTTCG
>NW_013618875.1:0-1927 GCF_000695525.1 Brassica oleracea var. oleracea
TGGTGATGATCATTCAGACCGTGATGAGGGTTAGAGCATCATTATCCAACGTACCCATTAAAATTCTCTTGATTAAATTTTAATAGTATTTAAGGAATAAAGGTGTTTAAGAGACATAGGCAAGAACTTTAAGATTTTTATGTCTCCATTCCAAGTTTCTTACTTTGGGGTTCTTAAAAAAAATATTATTAAACATTTTTAATAATTTTTTTATTAAATAAAACATAATAAAGATAACATTACATTGTAGACATAGATTTTTAAATAAAAACGTTAACACAAAGAATATTAAAATAAACGAGAATTATTTGAAAAAAGCATCCGAGATCAGTTGTTGTCTTCATCATCTCCAAATCTACGTTATATATGTTCTACTAAATCACCATTCAGTTGTTGATGCATTTGTCTATCACGAATTTTTGTTCGAACATTCATCATATTTGCGATATTTGAAGGGATATCTGTAGAAAACGTAAGTTCTACATGTGAACTTCTGTTGTCTTCTCCTTGTTGGAACTCTGAAACATCAAATTGAGTGTATCCATCTCGTTCGTTTTCTACTATCATATTATGGACTATGATACATGCTCTCAAAATTTTCCCAATTTTGACTTTATCCCAAAACAACGCTGGATTTTTAACAATGGCAAAGCGAGCTTGCAAGACTCCAAAAGCCCGCTCGACATCTTTTCAGACAGCTTCTTGACGTTGAGCAAATAAAACTACTTGCGGCCCTTGTGGTATAGGAATAGATTGGATAAAAGTTACCCATTTCATATAAATATCATCGGTGAGATAGTAAACCATATGATACTCTCTTCCATTGACAAAGAAAGTGACATTCGAGCTTGACCTTTTATTATGTCATCAAAAACAGGTGGACGATCAAGAACATTGATATCATTTAATGTACCTGGAGGTCCAAAAAATGTATGTCATACCCAGAAATCGTATGAAGCAAACGCCTCTAAAACGATAGTTGGTTTACCCGAACCACGAGAATATTGCCCTTTCCAAGCGGTGGGACAATTCTTCCACTCTCAATGCATACAATCTATGCTTCCTATTATCCTAGGAAAGCCATGATGCTCTCCCACATCAAGTAGACGTTGAAGATCAGTCGGTGTTGGTCTTCTTAAGTACTCATCTCCGAACAAATATGTTATTCCTTCCCCAAAATTTTCCACACATAACCGAGTTGTTGTTTCACCGAACCGGAGGTATTTTTCGACGGTATCAGCTGCAGAACTATACGCCAAGACACGAATGGCTGCGGTATACTTTTGAATTGGAGAGAGACTATTCCTTTCGAGACCATCTTTCTTATCCCAAAAATATTCAACTTCGTTGGAGATTCGATTAACAATGTGCATGAACAATGGCTTGTTCATTCTAAAACGTCGTCGGAAGAAATTATCAGGATACGTTGGAGTCTCACTGAAATAATCATTCCATAAATGAATATGCCCTTCTTCACGATTTCTTTCGATGTAAGCTCATTTTTTTCTTTGTTTTTCTTGAATGGTAAAATTTTCAAAGGCTTCATCAAAATGTTCATCAAAGAGCTCATCAAATGTATCATCAAAACAATCATCTAAAGTGTTTTGAGATGATGAAGCCATTAAAATGATTTAAAAGAGAAGATAGAGAGAATAGAGAGAATATGAGTTTGTTTATAAACTTGTCGAGGAATAAGAGATAATAGGGAGAGAATATGAGTTTATAGAGAGAATATGAGTTTGTTTATAAACACGCGAGAGAAAGATAGAAGAACTTGAGATGGAAGTCTGATATTGTGAAATAAGCTTTCATTTATACAAGTTCGTTGAGTGAAAACGAGAGTCTATGATCTATGACTACAACAGAGCTTGTCTTTTTCCTTCACATGTGATACAACAGAAAGCTTGTCTACAATAGATGACTAAAA
>NW_013618876.1:0-796 GCF_000695525.1 Brassica oleracea var. oleracea
TTCTTACATCGCGATTCATCCTGTTTTGATAAGAATGACGAGGAAGTTGTTATATTCCCAAACAGAAATATTGAGATCACCTGATTTGAAAGTGGGATAAATTCTTCATCCTAACTTCTATGAGATTGATTCTACTTCCTGGTGATTCTCCACGACTTTATGTATCCAAATACAGTTTCTTACATCGCGATTGATCCTGGTTTGATTAGAATGAATAGGAAGCTGTTATATTCCCAAACAGGAAAACTGGAATTACTTGATTTGAAAGTAGGATAAGTTCTTCATCCTAACTCATATGAGATTTATTCTACTTCGTGGTGATTCTCCACTACTTTATGTATCCAAATACAGCTTCTTACATCGCGATTCATCCTGGTTTGATTAGAATGACGAGGAAGTTGTCATATTCCCAAATAGGGAAACTGGGATCACCTGGTTTGAAAAAGGGATAACTTCTTCATCCTAACTCCTATGAGAATTATTCCACTTCTTGGTGATTCTCCACTACTTTTTGTATCCAAATACAGCTTCTTACATCGCGATTCATCCTGGTTTGATGAGGAAGTTGTCATATTCCAAATCGGAAAACTAGGATCACCTGATTTGAAAGTGGGATAACTTCTTCATCCTAACTCCTATGAGATTTATTCCACTTCCTCGTGATTCTCCACTACTTTATGTATCCAAATACAGCTTCTTACATCGCGATTCATCCTGGTTTGATTAGAATGACTAGGAAGTCGTCGTAATCCCAAACAGGAAAAGTGGGATCACCTGATTTGAAAGTGGGATAACT
>NW_013618876.1:1125-1925 GCF_000695525.1 Brassica oleracea var. oleracea
CACGTCCTCGTGATTCTCCACTACTTTATGTATCCAAATACATCTTCTTACATCGCGATTCACCCTGGTATGATTACAATGACAAGGAAGTTGTTATATTCCCAAACAGAAAAACTGGGATCACCTGATTTGAAAGTGGGATAACTTCTTCATCCTAACTCCTATGAGATTTATTCCACTTCCTAGTGATTCTCCACAACTTTATGTTTCCAAATACAACTTCTTACATCGCGATTCACCCTGGTATGATTACAATGACAAGGAAGTTGTTATATTCCCAAACAGAAAAACTGGGATCACCTGATTTGAAAGTGGGATAAGTTCTTCATCCTAACTCCTATGAGATTTATTCCACTTCCTAGTGATTCTCCACTCCCTTTTGTATCCAAATACAGCTTCTTACATCGTGATTCATCCTGGTTTGATTAGAATGACGAGGAAGTTGTCATATTCCCAAATAGGGAAACTGGGATCACCTGATATGAAAGTGAGATAACTTCTTCATCCTTATTCCTATGAGAATTATTCAACTTCCTGGTGATTCTCCACAACTTTATATATTCAAATAAAACTTCTTACATCGCGATTCATTATGGTTTGATTAGAATGACGAGGAAGTTGTTATATTCCCAAACAGAAAAAATGGGATGACCTAATTTGAAATTGGGATAACTTCTTCATCCTTATTCCTATGAGAATTATTCAACTTCCTGGTGATTCTCCACAACTTTATATATTCAAATAAAACTTCTTACATCGCGATTCATTATGGTTTGATTAGAATGACGAAGAAGTTGTCA
>NW_013618877.1:0-1924 GCF_000695525.1 Brassica oleracea var. oleracea
CGTGGCTTATGCTCTAGCTACAGCAGAAGAAATAAATAAGGATGAGCGTAAATCCTATTTGGAAGCAAGAAGGAGCACGAGCTGGAAGTTATGGAACGAGGGAATGCAAGAAGAGATGGATTCGTTGGAGAAAAATCAGACTTGGAAGCTGGTTGAGAAACCAGAGAAAAAAAAGATTATTGGCAGCAAGTGGGTTTTCAAGCTGAAAGAAGGCATTCCTGGAATTGAGAAGCCGAGATACAAAGCTAGATTAGTAGCTAAAGGGTTTTCACAAGTTGAAGGGATCGACTACACAGAGGTGTTTGCACCAGTGGTGAAACACGTGTCGATTAGAATTATGTTGTCACTTGTTGCAAATTATGATCTTGATTTGGAACAACTAGACGTGAAAACGGCTTTCCTATACGGAACATTAGATGAGGAGATTTATATGGCACAGCCAGAAGGTTTCGTTGAGGAGGGAAAAGAAGATCAAGTTTGTCTCCTGTTGAAATCCCTTTACGGATTAAAACAGTCACCAAGACAGTGGAATAGGAGATTTGATAGTTTCATGAAGCAACAAGGCTTCGGAAGAAGTACATTGATCCTTGCGTCTACATGAAAGGTTCAGACTTATCTCATATGGTTTATCTCTTGATCTATGTTGATGACATGCTCATAGCATCTAAGGATTCTAAAGAAATTAAAAGAATCAAAGATAGCTTGAAGAGAGAGTTTGAGATGAAGGACCTTGGAGCAGCTTCAAGAATACTTGGAATGGATATGTCAGAGACCGGAAGAAAGGAACTCTAAAACTATCACAAGGGAAGTATCTACATAAGGTGCTGGAAACTTTTAACATGGCAGAGAGCAAAGTTGTGGTTACTCCTATCGGACCACAATTCAAGCTTAAAAGTTTGACACAAGAAGAAGAGCACGTGGAAACAAGTTTCATGAACGTGATTCCATACGCATCAGCCATTGGAAGTTTAATGTATGCAATGGTGGGATCTAGACCAGATTTATGTTTTGCAGTGGGGTTAATCAGCTGTTATATGAGCAAGCCAGGAAGAAAACACTGGGAAGCGGTTAAGTGGGTGATGAGATATCTTAAAGGAGCTCTAGATTCAGATCTATTGTTTATTAAAGGAGAAGATTTTATGGTACGAGGATTCTGCGATGCAGACTATGCAACAGACTTGGACATAAGAAGATCCGTTACAGGATATGTGTTTCAAGTCGGAGGCAACACAATAAGCTGGAGATCAGGTCTCCAACATATTGTCGCACTGTCAACGACATAATCAGAATATATGGCCTTAGCCGAAGCTTTTAAAGAAGCGTCATGGCTTAAAGGATTCGTTAGCGAATTGGGGTTTGAGCAAGATGATGTGGTCAACGACATAATCAGAATATATGGCCTTAGCCGAAGCTTTTAAAGAAGCGTCATGGCTTAAAGGATTCGTTAGCGAATTGGGGTTTGAGCAAGATGATGTGAGAGTGTTTTCAGATTCACAGAGTGCTATACACTTAGCTAAGAATGGAGGATTCCATGAAAGGACTAAGCATATAGATACTAGACTACACTTTATGAGAGACGTAATTGAGGCTGGCAACGTTACGGTTCACAAGATTCACACATCTATCAACCCTGCAGATTTTCTAACTAAGTGTGTACCTGGACAGAAGTTCGAGACATGCTTGGAGATCCTCAAGGTTCTGCGAGACATGCTTGGAGATCCTAAAGGTTCTGCCTTAGAAGGTCTCGCGTGGCTGCAGGCGACAATGCTGTCGAGTTGAACACCTCGCGGAAAGGCCACAAAAGGAAAATATCAGTTTCAGGAAAAGTAAACTGATTGTTCGACAGGGTTACTATAAAGCTCGGGAAGAAGATGAATTTTGAGTGTAGAAGATTACCTTTGAAGAATGATGGGTGTAGACAGGA
>NW_013618878.1:0-1922 GCF_000695525.1 Brassica oleracea var. oleracea
ATATCAGATTGGGCCTCATTGATCTTGGGAAGAGAAGTAGCTGATCCTCTTAGTCATGAGATCCTTACTCTTTTTCCCTCATCAAGGTTTTGTCCCAATGGGTTTTCCTTGGTGAGGTTTTTAATGAGGAAGATCTCATGGCTGTCCAAGCTTAGGCTTTCACAAAGCTAAGCTTGAGGGGGAGTTTTGAGATGAGCTGAGTATATGGATATGAAGAGATAAGGAGTTGAAGAGAAGAGGAGATGAAGTACTTAAGGAAGTTTGGGAGAGTATGGTACGGCAGGCCGCACAAGGCCGTACAAGGCCGTACAAACCGTACCATCCAAACCTCAACCAAAACTTACCATACCTTATCCAAGTGAGACGGTAACTAAGGAGAAGTGACTTGGGTAGCTTAGGGAGATGGATCAGACCGTTGAGAGGATAAGGGAAGAGCGTGCCAGGCTGGAACAGGCTGTAAATGTTGAGATGAAGATCAAGAATTGAAGAGATGAAGCTTTGGGGTTTAATAAAGTGATGAGGCAGAGACTGTAACTTTAGAGATCTACCATGGTAACTTTTAGAGTTTACCTCAGTAACTTTGGAGTGTGACCATATCTGGATGGAAATGACTTGGGAAGTTACCTTGGCTCTATACTGATGAAGGAAACACGTCCAAGGAGGGATGGATAAGGTTTGGGGCTTGCTGGAAAGGTAAAACTACTTTACAGCCTGTCCAAGCATGTGAAGCATCTCAGCCTCTTATTTGTATTGACCTCAGATGCTTATATATCTAAGTTGAATCCATTGAACCTAGACATGATTCTAATCTCTTTATATCTTGTAAGCTCTCATATGAATGGATAAAAATCTGAGTTTTGAGTCTATCTCTCTCTAATCTCTTAATTCTCTTAATCTATCTACCCAAATCAATCTTATTCTCTCTTAATCCACGGTCTACACTCACTAAATCAAAATCTTATATGGTATCAGAGCCAGGTTACTCTAAAACCTGAGTTCATTCCGCAAATTTGTGTTCTTGAAGAGTCTGGGTTCGTGAGTGTTCTTGAAGATTGGATATTCTTTGTTATTGGTGTGTTGAGGTTCTCTTCTTGTAGATGGAAACAAACGACACCATGAAGAAGCTATGTACACCGGTTACTCCTGATGAGTGGAGTTGTGGAGGTGAAGTGATTACGAAGCAGATGGATGAAGGCAAGTGGATTCAAGAGAATCAAGGAACACTTGGGATCATCTAAAGGTCGCTCTCAAGTTCAATCCTGGAAGCTGAGAGTCATGAAGGGACGGCTAAGGAGTTGTTGGAGAGTATGGAAGCTGTGTATAAGGACAGATCCCAGCTGGGCAAGGTTTTTGTGGTCAAGCGGGCCATTGAGGAGCTGAAGCAAGATGGAGAAGAGCTCAGTAAGCATCTTGAACGGTTAAGTGCTTATGGGCAGAGTTAAAGGCGCTCAGACCGAGTACCTTGGATAAAATCGTACTGAAGAGAAGGCTAGAGCAAGATGAAGTCTTGAGTCTCCTGCTGAGTTTAGATAAGTCCTATGATAAACTGGCCAGGAAGATACTCACAGAAGAAACTCTACCTGATGTAAAGAGTGTGTGTGGTATGTTGAAGCAGGAGCAAGCAACAACTCAGCCAGAGGAGAGGAGACAGATTACTGAACTACAACAAGTAATCAGTGGCAAGAGCTTGTATTCAGCATACATAGGAGATATAAAAGATGGGGATGAATTAAAAAATAGACACGAGAAGGGTAGAGCTGATGAGGTGATTACCAGAAGAGAGTGGGATGCATTTGTAGCTGAAGCAAAAGCACTCATTGCATCTAAGAAGCAAGGAATTCAGCCAGTAAGGTCTAAACCTATTATTGTGGATTCTGGAGCCAGTCATCACATGATCAGTGATAGGAGCCTGATGGATGAAG
>NW_013618879.1:0-164 GCF_000695525.1 Brassica oleracea var. oleracea
TACTATCAAAATCGATAGAATGACCACTATAAAATCACTATTTTTTTAAAAAAAAACGGGGATAACAAAGGCTCCAAACCTATTTGAACATAATCATATGTTAGTGCAAGATGCAACTATGCATTAAAACAATATTATCGTATTTTTTGAAATTTTCTCAAAAT
>NW_013618879.1:251-1920 GCF_000695525.1 Brassica oleracea var. oleracea
AATTTAGTAAAACTTCATATACTCCCTAAATTACTGGACTAACCTTTATTAAATCGATATTCTCTTGAAAAATGGAGACAACAAAGGCTCCAAACCTCTTTGACCATCGTCATATATTAGTGCAGGATGCAACTATGCATTAAAAAATATTCAATTGTTTTTATAAATTAATTTAGTAAAACTTCATATACTCCCTAAATTACTGGACTAACCTTTATTAAATCGATATTCTCTTGAAAAATGGAGACAACAAAGGCTCCAAACCTCTTTGACCATCGTCATATATTAGTGCAGGATGCACATATGCATTAAAATAATATTGTCATATTTTTTGAAATTTTCTCAAAATCTATTAGTTTAACACCTACGAAAATATTGAGTTTACGTTAAACGCTCTATATACTGAAGCTTATATTTTTTATTATTGTTCTAAATTTTCTAACGACATTCTAAATTTGTATTAATGTATGTTAAACTCTCCTTCATGGTATATGAGGATCATTCTAATTTTTTATCAATTAATTAGTAAAACTTCATAATACTATCTAAATCAATGGAATAATCACTATAAAATCGTTATTCTTTTGAAAAATAGAGTCAACAAATGCTCCAAACCTCTTTGAACATCATCATATGTTAGTGCATGATGCAACTATGCATTAAAAAAATATTGTCATATTTTTTGATTTTTTTTCAAAATCTATGTGTCCCCTACGAAAATATTGAGTTTTTGGTAAATGTTTTATATACTGAAGCCTATAATCTTTAGTGTTAATTTAAAATTTCTAACTACATTCTACATTTTCATTATTGTATTTTAAGCTCTTTTTCCTGGTCTATGGAATCGCTATAATTTTTTTTATCAATTAATTTAGTAAAACTTCATAATATTCCCTAAATCGACGGAATAATCACTAAAAAATCACTATTTTCTTAAAAAATAGAGACAACAAAGGCTCTAAACCTCTTTGAACATCATCATATGTTAGTGAAGGAAGCAACTATGCATTAAAATAATATTATCGTATTTTCTTGAAATTTTCTGTAAATCTATGTGTTAACAACCCCTACGAAAATATTGAGTTTTTGGTAAATAATTTATATACTGAAGCATATAATCTTTAGTGTTGTTTTCTAATTTCTAAGCATATTCTACGTTTGTATTAACGTATGCTAAACTATCTTTCATGGTAAATGAGCATCGTTCAATTATTTTTATAAATTAATTTAGTAAAATTTCATAATACTATCAAAATCGATAGAATGACCACTATAAAATCACTATTTTCTTGAAAAACAGAGATAACAAAGGCTCCAAACATATTTGAACATAATCATATGTTAGTGCAGGATGCAACTATGTATTAAAACAATATTATCGTATTTTTTGAAATTTTCTCAAAATCTATGTGTTAACCCCTACGAAAATATCGAGTTTTTGGTAAATACTTTAGATACCGAAGCCTATAATCTATTATGTTGTTCTAAAATTTCTAACCAAATTCAACATTTGTATTAATGTATGCTAAACTCTCTTTCATGATAAATGAGCATCGTTCAATTGTTTTTATCAATTAATTTAATAAAACTTCATATACTCCCTAAATTAATGGACTAACCTCTATTAAATCGATATTCTCTAGAAAAATGGAGACAACAAAGGCTCCTA
>NW_013618880.1:0-1918 GCF_000695525.1 Brassica oleracea var. oleracea
CCTCTCTGGCTGTTCAAATCTGAGTGTCTTACCAGAAAACATTGGTTTCATGCCATGTTTGAAAGAGCTTTTCCTTGATGAAACAGGGATAAAGGAGTTACCAGGCTCTATTTTTCGCCTCGAAAATCTTCAAAAGCTTAGCCTAAAGAGCTGCAGATCTATTCAAGAGCTTCCTATGTGCATAGGAACATTGACATCACTGGAAGAACTAGATCTGAGTAGCACTTCACTGCAAAATCTTCCGAGTTCTATTGGAAGTTTAAAAAATCTCCAGAAGCTGAGTTTGATGCACTGTGCATCCCTTTCTAAGATACCTGACACTATTAAGGAGCTCAAATCATTGAACAAACTATTCATCTACGGAAGTGCAGTGGAGGAGCTGCCTCTAAGCCTAGGCTCACTGCCATGTTTGACTGACTTTTCAGCAGGAGGATGTAAACTTTTGAAGCATGTTCCAAGTTCCATCGGTGGATTAAACTCTCTTCTCGAACTTGAGTTGGATTGGACACCAATTGAGACTCTACCAGCAGAGATTGGTGACTTGCACTTTATTCAAAAACTTGGGTTGAGGAACTGCAAGTCTCTGAAGGTTTTGCCCGAATCAATAGGAAACATGGACACACTCCATAGCTTGTTCCTTGCAGGCTCTAACATTGAGAAACTGCCTGAAACTTTTGGCAAGCTTGAAAACCTAGTCTTACTCCGAATGGACAACTGTAAAATGATCAAGAGGCTTCCTGAATCATTTGGAGACTTGAAATCGCTTCACGGTCTGTACATGAAGGAAACTTCGGTGGTAGAGCTGCCAGAAAGTTTTGGAAACCTCTCGAATCTAAGGGTATTGAAGATACTGAAGAAGCCTCTCTTTAGAAGTTCTCCAGGTACAAGTGAAGAACCTACTTTTGTTGAAGTACCAAACTCTTTCTCAAACCTCTTGTCACTTGAGGAGATAGATGCTAGAGGTTGGGGGATATGGGGTAAAGTCCCTGATGATCTTGGGAACCTTTCATCTCTCAAGATACTAGAACTGGGGAATAACTATTTTCACAGTCTTCCATCTAGTCTTGAGGGGTTATGGAATCTTAAAGTATTTACATTGTATGACTGCCAAGAGCTGAAGTGTGTTCCTCCTCTTCCTTGGAAACTGGAGAGGCTTAACCTGGCAAACTGCTTTTCATTGGAGAGTATATCCGACCTTTCAAAGCTGCAGATCTTGGATGAGCTCAATCTCACAAACTGTGGGAAAGTGGATGATGTTCCAGGCCTAGAGCACTTGAAGGCTCTGAAAAGATTATACATGAGCGGCTGCAACTCTAGGTTCTCTGTTGCAGTCAAGAAAAGACTTTCCAAGGTGATTCTGCAAACTCCTTAACATCTCAGGTGGTTTTGTTAACAACTTAGAATGTTTTGAATTCTCACTGCAGGCTTCTTTGAAAATGATGGTGAATCTGAGCTTACCTGGGAACAGAATCCCTGACTGGTTCTCACAAGGCCCTATCACATTCTCACCTCAACCCAACAGAGAGCTCAGAGGCGTAATCCTGGCAGTTGTTGTGGCTCTTAACCAAGACTGCATAGATGACTACCAGCTGCCTGATGTGATGGAGGTGCAAGCACAAATTCTCAAACTTGATTCACCCTTATACACCCACACATTGCACCTCTCTGGAGTTCCAAGAACAAGTGATGATCAGCTCCACATCTGCCGATACTCAACTTTGCATCCGATGATTTGGACGTTTAAAGATGGGTACACCATACAAGTCGTTAAACGGGAACCACCAATCAAACAAGGCGTTGAGCTAAAGATGCATGGGATTCATTTTGTTTATGAAGGGGATGATGATTTTAAAGGTGAAGAACATGTATTGAACGAGACACAGCTCACTGTCTCTCAGAAGCTTGCCAATTTTTTCAG
>NW_013618881.1:0-1914 GCF_000695525.1 Brassica oleracea var. oleracea
GCAAACGCATTAGATGCGAAGAAACCACTAAGGGAAAATAATACCTTCCGGGCTCGCTGTCGGGAAAAAAGAACTGGAATTTTATTGTATCGTGAGAATTTAAATAAGAGAAAAATTTATACCCGTAGAAATAATAACACTGATAGAGAGTGTTTATTAGAAGTGAGAAGAGAAGTTGAGGTGTATTTTATAAACGATCGAATCGATCGTTTATATAGAAGTTAAAAACTAGGATTCGCTGTGCAAATAGTGCAGCGGGCCCCACATCTTTTTATTTTCAACAATTGCGGTGGCTGCTTTCGTAACACTCCCCCTTGGGGACCGGTGTCACTATCCATTCTCGCTTAACGTCTTTGTTGCCTCGTTAAAAACCTTTCTTGTAAAACCCAATGGGAAAAACCATAGTAAGGTAAAAAGAGTACAACCACGTAAGCTCCCCCTCGAATAAACGATCATAGATCCTTCTGATAACGCATTCCAATGTTATGGATGTGTTTTCTGAATACCGAGGTAGGGAGTGATTTTGTGAAGAGGTCGGCTGCATTGTCGCATGATCGAACATATTTTACTATGATCTCTTTATTCTTCTCGAGCTCTTGAGTGTATGAGAAGAACTTCGGAGGTATATGTTTGGTTCTATCGCTTTTGATATATCCTTCCTTCGTTTGAGCAACACATGCCGCGTTATCTTCATATAGAATAGTTGGCTCCGTATTTTCGTCAATCCCACTGCTTGAACAGATGTGTCGGCTTATTGATCTTAGCCATACACATTCTATACTTGCTTCAAGGAGTGCAATGATCTCAGCGTGATTTGAAGAAGTAGCAACAAGTGTCTGCTTCAGAGAACGCCAAGATATGGCGGTGCCTCCAATTGTAAAAACATATCCTGTCTGGGATCGAGCTTTGTGTGGATCTGACAAATAACCTGCATCTGCAAAACCAATCATCTGACCTTTTGAACTTTTAGGATAAAACAAGCCTAAATCAGTTGTTCCTTGAAGGTAACGAAAGACATGTTTAATTCCATTCCAATGTCTTCGCGTAGGAGACGAACTGAATCTCGCTAAAAGATTAATGCCAAACATCAGGTCGTGTACAATTTGCAAGGTACATCAGCACTCCAATTGCATTTAGATATGGTACTTCCGGACCAAGTATCTCTTCTTTCTCCTCAGGTGGTCGAAATGGATCACTTTCAATATTAAGTGACCTAACGACCATCGGGGTGCTAAGAGGAGTTGCTTTATCCATGTTAAAGCGTTTCAATACTCGTTTGGTATATGTAGACTGGTGTACAAATATACCCTTTCGAGAATGCTCAATTTGTAATCCTAGACAATATTTTGTCTGCCCGAGATCTTTCATCTCAAATTCTCCTTTCAGATAGTTTGATGCCTTTTGGATTTCGTTTTGAGTTCCAATAATATTAAGATCAGTTTGATGCCTTTTGGATTTCGTTTTGAGTTCCAATAATATTAAGATCAGTTTGATGCCTTTTGGATTTCGTTTTGAGTTCCAATAATATTAAGATCAGTTTGATGCCTTTTGGATTTCGTTTTGAGTTCATCAGATTGTTTTAACCCATATAATGATCTTTGTAATTTTATTGCACATAACTCTTTAGGTCTGGAACTTAACATTTCTGGCATTTTAAATCCATCTGGGATTCTCATATAGATATCAATATCTAATGATCCATATAAATATGCCGTAACGACATCCATGAGACACATTTCTAAATTTTCATTGGCCGCTAGGCTCATCAGGAATCTAAATGTGATTGCGTCCATGACAGGAGAATAAGTTTCCTCATAATCAATTCCTGGCCTTTGAGAGAAACCTTGGGCTACGAGACGAGCTTTGTATCTTGTAATCTCGTTTTTCTCATTTCTTTTTCGGACAAACACCCAT
>NW_013618882.1:0-616 GCF_000695525.1 Brassica oleracea var. oleracea
CAAGTGGGGAAATCTGTCGTAGAGATTTATCAGAGTCTGGGATCGATTGATCCAAATAGTTGATCGATCGATCGGTACGAGATTGAGCTTTGCCGATCGAGAGAACTGTACCAGGTCGATCAAAAGATAGTCCGTGTTTTTTGTTTGTTCTGCATATTGATCAGGATCGACCGATTAGTCTACAGATCGATTGATCCCGACGGATCGAACATCACAGTTTGTTAAAGGGATCGATTGACTCAGATCTTCTAACCAAGTTAATACATCATGAAAATTAAACAAAGTTCTCCCAAACTGAAACAAAGTTACTAAAATTCAAGCAAATATAATCTGAAAGACTTAAACAAAGTTGTCACAAACTGAAACAAAGTTACTAGAAATCAAGCAAATGAAGTCTGAAAAACTTTCACTAAATTGTGAAGAACACAACAAACAAATCGACTATATTGGCATCTTGCAAGTTGCTCTATTATGACCACCAAGACCACATCTACTGCACTTGCAAAGCTGACCCCCATGTGATCCTTGTGATGATCGGATTTTATCTTCAACAGGTTCATATTTGCGTTTTCTATTTCTTCCAAGAGATCTTCTTGTCTCAGGCGGTAGCACTTCA
>NW_013618882.1:767-870 GCF_000695525.1 Brassica oleracea var. oleracea
TCTACAAGGGATTTTCAAGAGGTCGTACTTCCCACAAGAACAAGTCTGTTTGTCCGAATCAACAAAGCAGTCAATTGTATCGCCTTTAACAAGCAGCTGGCTA
>NW_013618882.1:969-1914 GCF_000695525.1 Brassica oleracea var. oleracea
TCTACAAGGGATTTTCAAGAGGTCGTACTTCCCACAAGAACAAGTCCGTTTGTCCAAATCAACAAAGCAGTCAATTGTATCGCCTTTAACAAGCAGCTGGCTATCGGTTACAGGGTAAACTCCGAAAGTTTTCCCCTTTTCAATTCTCCTATCGATCTTTTCCTCCACATCTATGGTCAAACGATGAGTGTGCTTTGAAATCAACTTCTTACGCTTAAAGAACCAGCGTGTCAGCATTTCTCTAATACTGTCCAACAAAGGAATTACGGGAAACTCTCTCGGCGAACACAACGCAGAATTTATCGACTCTGCATGATTGTTTGTCCTAATGTCATACCTGTATCCATGAAATTGACATCTAGCCCACTTTTTGACATCCGCTTCCATAAGATAATTTCCAATTGCTGGACTGATATTGCAAACATGAGCAAACGTCTTCTTGAAATCAACCACTCTATAAGCCTTCGAAACCTTAGAAATCAACCCAACTAATCCCTTTCCCTTGAAATATGATATCACATTATTCAATAAATAATGAATACAAATACCATGTCTCGCTAGCGGATACACTTTCTCCAGTGCCTTCGCTATTGACACTTGTCTATCCGAAATAAAAGCCAAACCATTATCATCAGCAACAACAACTTTTAATTGTCTCATAAACCATTCCCAAGACTGTTCATTCTCAGAGTCTACTATCCCAAATGCAATAGGATATAAATTTGAATTTCCATCTATAGCAGTTGCAACCAGTAGCACCCCTTTGAATTTACTCTTCAATAATGTTCCATCGACAACAATGACACGCCTCATGACTGTGTTAAAGCCTCTGATCGATTGACCAAACACTATAAACAGATATCGAAATCTACCATCGAACTATAAACAGATATCAAAATCTACCATTGACGTCAGTCTCATAACAGGAATGTGTACCCGGATTGG
>NW_013618883.1:0-1913 GCF_000695525.1 Brassica oleracea var. oleracea
GTTACTACATTGGATCCGAAGTTCCCAGAGATGATCCTCAGTGGGATCGGCCATTCTATGGCCTCAACACTTGGCCTAATCCTGGTTAGTGAGTTCAGTTTTATTTATTAGTTATGAGTTTATTATGATTTGAAATGGTATAGTCGAACAAAAATAGACTCTGTTGCTCTGTTTTATAAGATTATTCTCTTTCCTGCTTTTATACTTTTCATTTTTCTTGTATATACATAGCTTTTCAAAAACTTTAGTGCAATGCATACAAAAGTTAGTGCAATTTCCTTTAATGGAACTTATTTCTTTTTCGGCAGATGTTTTGCCTGGGTGGCGAGAGACAATGGAGGAATACCATCAAGAAGCATTGTAATTCTCATTTGTTGTTTTTTTCACATTGTGATTTAAGTGTTGCGTTTGATCCTTCCATCTATAGAGTTAAAATTTTGGTTCCATGGGGTTTGCTGAATGTTCATCTTCTGTATCAGGAGGGTTTGTAAGGCTATTGCAAAACTATTGGCATTGTCGCTTGACTTGGATGCAGATTACTTTGATAGCCCTGAGATGCTTGGGAAGCCTATTTCAACTTTACGCTTGCTGCACTATGAAGGTGATAATTTGGAAGAAAATTACTCCAAATTTTTCTAAGCATTGTATATATGCCAACCATACTATGTTTACTTCTTAGGAATATCGGATCCCTCAAAAGGAATATATGGAACTGGAGCACATTCCGATTATGGGATGATTACACTCTTAGCAACAGATGGTGTAATGGGACTCCAGGTATTGATTTACGCATAATTGTTTTTTCAAAATCACATTCTATTATTTTATGCATATACTTTGGAAGCAATAGTATATACCTTGACAGATATGCAAGGATAGGAACGCTAAGCTTCAAAAGTGGGAATATGTGCCGTCGATTGAAGGGTACAACATGAGAATTTAGTTTTCCGCTACACCAATCCTTCGTAAAATTATAATTCCCTAGTTAACAGTTTTGGTGGACATATGGTTTAATTTTTCTCTACAGAGCAATTGTTGTGAATCTTGGTGATATGATGGAGCGTTGGAGCAACGGTCTTTTCAGGTAATATATTTCTCTTTAGGCATACTTGATACACTTGGGCTTCTCATTATGTCAGTCTTTAATTTGCAAGTAAATTTTTCTAGCTGACATTTGTTTCACGAGCCTTTTATTTTTTTTTTACGATAAAGATCAACATTGCACCGGGTTATTTTAAATGGACAGAGTCGATATTCAGTAAGTCTTTTACTAATTTCGACTCTACATTAATGTTCTTGTCAGTGTTGTCACTTTACATTAGTTTTATAATGTTTACCGTCATAGATTCCATTTTTCGTGGAACCGAATCACGACTGCATAATAGAGTGTCTTCCAACTTGCCAGTCCGAAAACAATCTTCCCAAGTAAGGGTTTAACCTTGTTTTATATTCAGAACTATGGTCATCCATACTGCATTAAATATCTTTATGGCTGTGTTTAATGAATAGATATCCAGCGATCAAATGTTCGGCGTATCTCACCCAACGTTACGAAGAATCGCATTTGAAGTTCAGCAGCTACAAAAAACAAACTTGAGTGAAGTTTGTTCTCCACCGTCTTTCCATTATCCTTGGTTTTCAAGTTGAGTTGATTGTCTTTCAGTATTTTCATGGTTTTGGGTTTGGCTTGTTTTGTTGTTCACCAAGGATATATGTGTGACACCCGTCACTTCGAAATTAATAAATAATAATTTCTGAAATCTCTATTTATAAATATTTGAAAGTTAAAGTCTATGCTGGAAATTTAGTAAATAAAATAAACTTCTGAAATATAAATAACAACATAGACATACTACAACCAATGCAATAATAGCATACCGCATTTCCTCACAAGGATATATATATATATATAT
>NW_013618884.1:0-307 GCF_000695525.1 Brassica oleracea var. oleracea
TGGCGAAAAGTCGCAGCAAGGTTTTCGATTTTCTCAAGAACTGTGGCTTTTGCATAGGCGTTGGCAATAGGCCCAGTGGCGGCTGGAGTTTAGACGATCGGTTTACGCTTTTCCCCTTCTGCCCTTAAGCCGTCATAGCATAAAAATGGAGATATTCCATTTTTTCCGATCTTCGTAATTATCTTCAAAATTTCGTATTTATCCGCGGAAACTTGACATTTATCTTTCCTTGCCAACCAAGCGTAAATCATCATGCGGCTTACAGGCTGTTGGTTAAGAAATCATAAGTTGGGCCTCGAGTCATGTC
>NW_013618884.1:451-707 GCF_000695525.1 Brassica oleracea var. oleracea
AGCTACGGTCTTCGAGAGATAGCATCGAAGGGTAGACGAGAACGCATGGACTAATGTCGTATCGACGTTTCGGAAGAGCTCGGTCGCTACGTAGCGATCGATCTTCGGTTCGAGCTTGGTCGCTACGTAGCAACCGAGCTTTGGCTCGAGCTCGGTCGCTATGTAGCGACCGAGATTTGGCTCGAGCTCGGTCGCTACGTAGCGACCGAGCTCTTCCGAAACGTCGATACGACATTAGTCCATGCATTCTCGTCTA
>NW_013618884.1:716-1912 GCF_000695525.1 Brassica oleracea var. oleracea
CGATGCGACCAATCTCCTGCTCGAGCTCGGTCGCTACGTAGCGACCGAGCGGAACATGCGTTCGGTTGCTGCTTAGCGACCCTCTTCGAGCTCTTGTCCGATGACTCGCATTTTTTCCGCAAAGGTTTTCGTAAAGAAGAATCTATTTCGAAGAAGTATTTGTCGAAGAATGTTTTTACGTTTTCTTCTTCGGGGATTTTGACGTTAACTTCGTTACAACCGTTTTCAACCCCAACAGCGACCGAGCTTCGGTGATAGCTTGGTCGCTACGTAGCGACCAGCTTTTGCGCTGGTTGCTACGCGGCAACCTTGTTCGCATCTTTCTCCGATTTTTCGTGAATGTGTTTTATCCGCAAGATTCTTCGTAAAAATAAATCTTTTTCTAAGATTTATTTTTCGTAAAAACGTTCATGCCGATTTTTACGGACTTTTAGACATTTATTCCGTCGTGACCGATTTTGACCCCAACACTTGTTACATTGAGTACTTATGATTTATTTCCACCATAACTTCGACTGTTTTACACTGGGACAGTGTAATTTAAGTCTGGGGGGAGGTTTACTGATATTATTTATTCTGATTCTTATAAAAGGATTTTAATAAAGTTATGCTTAGCTATGTAAAAGGGACTATGATCTTATTATTGATTTATACTTGAATGTCTAACCACTCTTTAACACCATTCTAGATTTACTGATTGCAGATAGTACTATAGATGCTAAAGTGGATCAACCTGTCAACTATACACACTTGCCTTGATTGTTTGAAGGAACCAAAGCTGACCTCCAATACTAAACCTGACATAATCACTTGTCTTGGGGCTTGGTATTCATGAGATCGGATTCTTCAGACGTCTGGAAGGTAACGCCTTGTGTAGATTCATTTATCACATTTCCTCTCTCTATTTCGACCCTAGAGTAGTTAGTTTTTTTTTTTTTTTTTTAAATTCTGAAATTTATTACTTAATTAGGACTTATGATCTAGTTAGGAGGAGTCTGAACAGGACTTGGTAGCTATAACCATTAAGGCTTGATTCATAAAGATTCCAATAAAAAGAATTCGAACAGGACTTAGAGGCGGCAATCTTCAAGGCTCGCTTCACAAAGAATTCTTGGATATAGGTTAAAAAGAAGTGAATAGGGCTTGGTAGCAACCACCATTAAGTCTTGATTCATAGAAGCCTGTCCAATCTTGGT
>NW_013618885.1:0-1912 GCF_000695525.1 Brassica oleracea var. oleracea
GAAGCTGCATGTCTAATAAAGATTGGTGGGGCAAAGTAATCAACTTTCATCAGAACAAAGATTGTGTTGAGTTTCACATACACAACTTGTTCTGTTACTTTCCCGCCGTGATCGAGGCGATAGAGACAGCTGGAGAGATTTCTGGTCTCGACCCTTCAGAGATGGATAGAAGGAGAGTTGTCTTCTCTAGAAAGTACGATAGAGAGTGGAATGATCCTAAGCTGTTTCAGTGGAGGTTTGGGAAACAGTATCTGGTTCCCAAGGATATATGTAGCCGCTTTGAGCATTCATGGAGAGAAGACAGATGGAATCTAGTTGAGGCGTTACAAGAGAAGAGAAAGTCCAAGAGCGATGAGATTGGGAAAACCGAGAAGCGTTTAGCTGACTTTCTGTTGAAGAAACTAACCGGTTTGGAACAGTTTAACGGTAGGCTCTTCCCGAGTTCGATACTCGTTGGCTCTAAAGATTACCAAGTGAGGAGGAGACTAGGCGGTGGTGGTCAGTACAAGGAGATTCAATGGTTAGGTGATTCTTTTGTCCTGAGACATTTTTTCGGAGATCTTGAGCCGTTGGATGCAGAGATATCTTCTCTGTTATCGCTATGTCACTCGAATATACTTCAGTACCTATGTGGATTCTATGACGAAGAGAAGAAAGAATGTTCTCTGGTAATGGAGTTAATGCACAAAGACTTGAAAAGCTACATGAAGGAGAACTGTGGACCTCGAAGAAGGTATCTCTTCTCTGTTCCCGTTGTGATTGATATAATGCTTCAGATCGCTCGAGGCATGGAGTATCTTCATTCAAACGAGATCTTCCATGGAGACTTGAATCCCATGAATATTCTTTTGAAAGAGAGAAGTCACACCGAAGGTTACTTCCACGCCAAGATATCCGGTTTCGGTTTGAACTCAGTCAAAACTTTTACTCGAGCTTCCTCTAGACCAACCACTCCTGCTCCTGTGATTTGGTATGCACCTGAGGTTCTAACAGAGATGGAACAAGATCTCAAAGGTATAACAGTTCCGAGATCAAAGTTTACTCATAAAGCTGATGTGTATAGCTTTGCTATGGTGTGTTTTGAGCTTATAACCGGTAAGGTACCATTTGAAGATAGTCATCTACAAGGAGATGAGATGGGTAAGAACATAAGAAGGGGAGATAGACCTCTCTTCCCATTCCCTTCTCCTAAATACCTCGTTAGTCTTATCAGACGGTGTTGGCACTCAGAACCTAGCCAGCGTCCGACTTTCTCTTCCATTTGCCGGATACTCCGCTACGTAAAGAAGTTCTTAGTTGTGAATCCGGATCAGGGTCACATCCAAATCCAAACTCCGCTTGTTGATTGCTGGGACTTGGAAGCAAGATTCTTGAAAAAGTTCTCAATCGAGACAGGGTCTCACGCGGAGTCCGTGATGCAAATACCGTTCCAGCTTTACTCGTATAGAGTCGCAGAGAAGGAGAAGATGAGTCCAAACTTGAGCAAAGAAGAGAGTTCGGACACAGGAGGTGAGTCTGCTTCAGAAAGCGTTTCGGATCCACCAACAACAACGCCAAAGTATACAAAGTCATTGTGCTTAGATGCAATATCTGAATACTCAGAGTCTGATACAAGATCAATTTACTCAGAAGCTCCTAAGAAAAAGATCTCACCAGCTTCAAAGAAAAGTGGTGACATGGCCAAACTCAGAAGAAACTCAAGCGCAGGTTAGTTACATTTTACACTACCAAAATGATCCTTAGTTCTAAAGACTAAACTCTTTTTCAAATGTTGTATAGGTTTACGGTCAACAGGATCATCGCCAGTAAAGCCAAGACCAGCACCGAAAGTGACATTGCCGTTAAGTCCGTTTGGAAGAAACAGCAAAGCCAGGAAGGATACAAGGTTGCCTTTGAGTCCTATGAGTCCTTT
>NW_013618886.1:0-1911 GCF_000695525.1 Brassica oleracea var. oleracea
AGTCTTATAGGGAAATCTTATGGAAGTCTTTTAGAAGTCGTTTAGAAGTCTTCCAAACTATAACCTAATCAAATAACTAACTAAATAGCAAATAACAATTTATTAAACTTAAAATCAACTTATAAAGTGTTTAATATACACAAAACTAAACACATGTAGGTCAATTTTTTTTTTTAAGTTAGGATTCCAAAATCTAACCCTAAATACAAACAATGTTATAACATATGTTACTAAGTAAATCCTAAACCAAAGTATTCTCGGAGTCTTCCAGACCGTATTATCATATAACTAAGCAAAAAAAAAACATTTCCTTAAACTTAAAAGAAACTTAGAAAATGTTTAAATCAAGTTATTAGATAGTCACTAAACACATATAACTCAAACTAAAAAAAAAGATAAGATTTCAAAATCTACCCTAAATATACCAATAATACTATAATATATGTTACCAAACCCTAAACCAAAGACTATCAAGACACAATCTACATTCACTCATCTATGTTAAAAATAATTCAATTTATTAAAACTAAATTTTCATCATTTAGAAATGTTTATTAATAAATGATTTTGTTTTTTTTTTCTCTTTCAAATAATTTTTTTATAAAATTTATTAATACCTTTAAGATCTACTACATGAGAAAACTTTCTCTAGAAGACTCCTGGAAACTTCGATTTAGGCGACCTAAATTCATTTAAAATTTAGACGGAAACCCTAAATTCAACTAAAATTTAGGCGGGATATGTCTTGGGAAGTCTTATGTAAGTCTCCTAGACTATATAATCAAATAACTAAGCAAAAATATATTTTTTAAATTTTTAAGATGTTGAAAGTGTTTAAATCAAGTTATTAGATATTCACTAAACACATATAAGACAATTGTTTTAAAAAAATATAAGATTTCAAAATCTAACCCTAAAAATACCAACAATACTTCTCCCTCTCTTTCATAACGTTAAATATTCTAAAGAAAAATTTTGTTTCAAAAATATATGTTTGTTTGCATTTTTAATGCATGTTTTATTTACTAATTCCAAACTTAAAAAAAAACTTAATTGCACTTATTAGATTTTTTTTTGGCTTAAAATTACGAAAAAAAAAAAGAAAATCACAAAAAATTATGCAAATTTAATGTGTTTTATTAAAATTTGTGAAAATCTAAAATATGTAACATTTTGAAACGGATGAAGTATAACATATGTTACCAAACCCTAAACCAATGACTATCATGAGTCAATCTACATTCACTCATCTATGTTGAAAATAATTCAATTTTTCTAAAACTAAGTTTACATCATTTATAAATATTTATTATTACATGATTTCAATTTTTTCCTATCAAAATATTTTTTAGAAAAAATTTAAATTATTTTAAAAATTATTTTTTTTTCTGTTTGTATTATGAATTTAAATATGTAGTTTTTTTTTTCTGTTTGTATTATGAATTTAAATATTATTGTATGACTTTTTAAAAATATGTTTTCCAATTTCATATTTTGTTTTAAAATTTAAATTATTTTAAATTCTGAATATTAAGTATACACTACAAGAAAACAGCAAGGATTCTGAGGAAAAAAAGCGTCGCAATTTCGTCGGAATATCGTTATTCCGACGACATACCAACGAAACAAGTCGTCGGAAATAATTCCTCGGAATTTCTTCTTTCCTCGGAAATCCCTCGGAATTTCCCGACGGAATTCCGAGGAAACAAACTTCCGAGAAAATTCCGAGGATCACTAGTTTGTCAGAAATGTCCTCGGAATATACCGAGGGAGAACTTCGTCGGGATATTTCCTCGGACGTTCATCGATCGATGCGTTTTTGGACATAAATACATAAATACATCGATCGATGCCTCATAGCCCGCTGTTGAGCCGCCATCTGGGTCTCCAACAAAGATATACGATCATCTT
>NW_013618887.1:0-1909 GCF_000695525.1 Brassica oleracea var. oleracea
GCTTCTCTTCCAACACCTTCCTCTTCTGATCTGAGCCTTAGAACGTCATCTCAACCTTCCCTTCTTCCTTTTAGTACCCTCCTTACTCCAAGTTATCGCTTTGTTCTCTTCCATCACTTGATGAAGCCTCTGAACAAGTACACACACTTCTTCCGTGTTGGGTAACTTATCTTCCTTGAGGATAAGCTTTACCAACCAGCCATAAGATGAATCCAAGCTTGCAAAGAGGCTGAAGACAACATCTTGCTCTCGCCACTCTTCTATCACTCTCGGATCACAACTTCTTGGTCTCAAGCTTTGTAACTCCGACCACAAACACCTCAGCTTCTTCACATGCTGACTGAAACCTTCTTTCCCTTGTTTCAACTCACAGATCATCTTCCTGACTTCATACATCCTCCTTAGATTGATCTTTGTTGAGATGAGATCAGTATATGAGAAGAGATGACTTGAGGAGCTAAGGTAGATGGAGTTAGGATGAGCTTGGACAAGGCCGTACAGAAGCCGTACTAGGCCGTACAGATTGGGCAAGGTAACTTGACCACGTTGAACCAAAGTTACGTGAGTAACTTTGTGTTATGAAAAGGAGCCTTGCTTATCCATACACGATCAGACTGTTGCAAAAAGAAGAAGGGAGCGTGTGACAGCCTGTCCAAGGCTGGCATAAAGCAAAAGCAACCTTATCCTTGAGGAGGAAGCTTATTGGATCATTTGAATTAAGGCAAAAGCTTATCTCTTGTAATAGTGCATTTTTCTAAACCCTAGTCTCTTAGTTGCCTCTCTATATATTGTAATCTCAGATCATTAATAAGATTAAACAGTTCTTGACACAAAATACTCTCTTAGACTCAAAGACTCTTAATCATGATTATACACTAGACACTTTGCTAAACTCGTTCTAAATCACTTCTAAACTTCTCTAATCTCTTTCTTATCTCATTCCAAACTCAGATTCTCTAAAACTCACATGGTATCAGAGCCAGGTTCCTCATAATCTGGGTTTGATTGCTAAGGAGACTCACGAACACATCAGTCACTCATCCATCTCATCCGAACTGTTTCAAGATGGAAAGCAACAAGGCTGTGGTTCCGGTTACGCTCAAGGGGGGTAACTATCTTTTGTGGTCTTGTTTGTGAAGACTGCAGTGGGGAGTAAAGGCTTATGGGGACACATTACACAGAGTGAAGCCCCAAAGCGTATTACTTATGAAGACGACAAGGAGGTTGTCGAATGTGATGAAGAGAAGTGGGAGCAAGACGATCAGCTGGTGATGTCTATTCTCCAACGGTCTCTTGAAGTGTCTATCCTAGAGGCTTACAGTTACTGTGAGACAGCAAAGGATCTTTGGGACACGCTTAAGAAGGTTTATGGCAACACTTCCAACCTAAGCCGCGTGTTTGAAGTGAAGCGAGCCATCAACAGCCTAGCACAAGAAGACATGGAGTTCACTAAGCATCTTGGGAGGTTCAGAGCCTTGTGCTCCGAGCTAGAGATGCTGAGGCCGGGAACATCCAACCTAGATGAGCTAGCTGAGAGGCGCGAGCAAGATAAGGTGTTTGGGTTGATGCTTACACTGAATCCAAGCTACAACAGCCTCATCAAACACATTCTGAGGTCCGGGAAGCTACCTGATCTTGAAGAGGTGTGTGCACAAGTTCAGAAGGAAGAGGGCTCCATTGGTCTCTTTGGAGGGAAAGGAGAGGTCACTCTAGTGAACCATGCTGAAGCTCCACAAGCAAACCGAGCAAGTTCTAATCAGTATGAAGCAAAGAGGTTCACTGGAAACTGTGATCATTGCAAGAGGCAAGGTCACAAGAAGAGCCAATGTTGGATTCTGCATCCTCATCTCAAGTCGGCTAAGTTCACTAAAGAGAAAGATGGAAGAGCCAATGTCTCGTATGCTGGAGG
>NW_013618888.1:0-1907 GCF_000695525.1 Brassica oleracea var. oleracea
TATTATTTATCTTTATATTTTTTAAATAATTATTTTATATATTCCTTCGCTAATAAAGGCGGTTTTCTTAGATCGAAGCAAATGACGGTAATCCCGTTGATCGTCTCCAACTCATTAAGGTGGCTCACACTAACAAGACGACGGGTCAAATTCAGGACCCCGTGATCAAAGGTGTCGTTGATTTGGTGAAAGCTGAAATAGTATCTCAGTCTCAGCCTCTCTATGATGACGACGATTCTACGGGAGCTTCAACCAACTTGTCTCTATTGCAAATAAATGAGATGGTTGAAAAGGTAATTTTTTTTATTAATATTTTTTTTTTATAATGTCGATTACTAACTTGTCCCTATTTACTAAATTTAAATATTTTTGTAGGCGGTTTCTAAAAGGAAAGGAGGCCGTTCAGCTGGGTTGGCCCGCCGTGCTTCTTCGTATCCGGCATCTTCTTCGCAAGCTTCGTATGCCGATCCCATGATTCTCGAGGAGCTACATGACAAAGATGAACGGATTGGGGCATTGGAGGAGCAGAACACCACTATCCTTTCTGAGAATGCCACTATCCGTTCGGAGAATGCCACTATCCGTTCGGAGAATGCCACTATCCTTGCGGAGAATGCCACTATCCGTTCGGAGAATGCCACTATCCGTTCGGAGAATGCCACTATCCGTTCGGAGAATGCCACTATCCGTTCGGAGAATGCCACTATCCGTTCGGAGAATGCCACTATCCTTGTTGAGTTGGCATCCCAGAAGAAGTTCAACACCGAGATAATGCAGAAGCTAGATCGTTTGATGTCTTCGAGTTCATCTTAGTTTTTTCGGCTTTTTTAAACTTTCTGAATGTTTTTTTTTATTTCGGTTTGTATGAATTTAAACTTTCTGAATGTTTTTTCCCTATTTCGGTTTGTATGAATTTAAATTCTATAATATTATTAGTTTTAAATTTCTGATTTTTTTAATTTATTAATTAATTTTTAATATAAAAAAATATATAAAAATATAAAATTAATTTGTTTTTAATATTGGTATATTCCGACGAACTCTGGGCGTCGGAATATACTGACGGACAACGGTTCCTCGGAATATACCGACGAACCAACATCCGTCGGAATTTACCGACGAACCAATATCCGTCGGAATATACCGACGAACAAACGTCCGTCGGAATATACCGAGGAATCCACTACGTCGGAATTGTCCGAGGAACGCTCTCCTTCGGTACATCGTTTTTCCGATGAACTCTGGTCTCGTGTGTCCGCATCGTAATATCGTCGGAAGTTCGTCAGAATGACGTTTCTCGGTATTCGTCAGAAAGTCGTCGGAAGTTCTGACGAAATTCCGACGAAATTTTTTTCCGACAAAACGATACCGACAGACAGGTTCGTCAGAAATTCGTCGGAATCGGTCTATTCCGACGAATTTCTGACGATTTCGGCCATCAGAATCCTCTTGTTTTCTTGTAGTGGATGCAGCTTTAGTGAAAATTATTTATAAAAAAAATGAAATGGGTGGTAGACTTTTAGAATTTAGACTAGTCCGGCCTAAGAGCAACTCGAATGGTGTTACCCACCATTGGAATCTTTAGCTATATTATAATTTTTTTTTTCTTTTTCTTTTTTTTCAATATTTAAGGACTCTTATCATAATTATAGGTCCAAAGGTGTTATCCAAAATGGAGTCCTTAGAATTTTTTTTTCTTCTTTTTAGTCTTAGAAATTTAAAATTTTAAAATTTGAAATTAAAAATTTTCATTTATTGAAATACAAAATGTAAACATACAATAATTAAACATCTTCATCATTACCAAACTTGTTCCAAATATTTTGAATCAACTCATATTTCAACTGTCCATGTATGTGTGGGTCACGAACACGACTCCGTATGTCAAGCATAGTACGGAGATTTGA
>NW_013618889.1:0-1676 GCF_000695525.1 Brassica oleracea var. oleracea
ACTGCGGAAAACTCTCGAAACAGATTATGGATATGGCAATTCACACAAAGTTAGACTACGAGACGAAAACTCGTAGTCTTCCCTCTACACCCATACAAAATGCCATCGGCAGCAACACGCCTTATAACCGCTACATAAAAACTAGACCATAAAGGTCCTACTGGAAAACTAGTCATAAGAACCTTAACTCCAAGACGAACTACGAAAGGCTTGATCCCTTCAACAAGGGTACGTAGGCAGCCGTCATAAGGCGCAGCCCAAATCTTATCGCAACCTCGAAACGGTCTAATACTCTGACGAGGATTTCGGGGATTGAGAACCATAATGAGCAACCCACCATGCCTCGTTCTCGGCGAGATGTACCGAGTGAGGCACGAACTCCATCTTCGGAACAATGAACTCTTCGTAAGCACTCGCGGATGAAGACCCTTTTTTTCGCAACCTTTTTCTTGCTCGACATCTTTATACTTCTCTTGAGAAAAATAGAGAAAAAGGGTGTGGAGAAAGGAAGAAAGTTTTTTCTTAAGAAAGATCTTAGAGAAAGACAAAGAAAGTGAAAAAATTAGAAAACAAGTTACCTCCCTTCTTATAGGCATGAGGATTTATTATTCAAGCTCGGACTTTCGCATATTAATTCCATCCATCATGACTAACTTGCGAAACATGCCTAACCGCATGCTAGGATCCTACGATGCATGATCCTAACGGGCTGGGGGGCTAACTGTTGGGGTCAAAAACGGTTACGACGGAATTACCATCCGAAAATCCTCGGTGATCGTATTTCCGAAAGAGATAGTAAAAAGAAGGACACAGCTTTCGTGAAATATAACCAATACAAAGTTTTTACGAAGAAGTATCCTTGAAGATTCAAACCAAACAAACCAGGCTCGGTCGTTGCGTAATTACTGCGCATACACGCCGTCCGGTCGCTACGTAGCAACCAAGTCCGGGCCGATATCGGCCGCTGCATAGCGACCGAACGTCCGACCCACTCGGTCACTACATAGCGACCGAGCTCGAACCAAAGCTCGGTCGCTATGAAGCGACCGAGCGCTCGTCCCGCTCGGTCGTTACGTAGTGACCGAGGTCGAGCCAAAGCTCGGTCGCTACATAGCGACCGAGCGTTCATCCCGCTCGGTCGCTACGTAGCAACTGAGCTCGGCCAAGCTCGGTCGCTACGTAGCGACCGAGCGCTCGTCCCGCTCGGTCGCTACGTAGCGACCGAGCATTCGTCTCGCTTGGTCGTTATGTAGCGACCGAGCCCGAGCCAAACTCGGTCGCTACGTAGCGACCGAGCGTCCGTCTCGCTCGGTCGCTACGTAGCGATCGAGCTCAGCCAATCTCGGTCGCTATGTAGCGACCGAGCTCGAGCCAATACTCGGTCGCTACGTAGCGACCGAGCGCTCATCCCGCTCGGTCGTTACGTAGTGACCGAGGTCGAGCCAAAGCTCGGTCGCTACATAGCGACCGAGCGTTCATCCCGCTCGGTCGCTACGTAGCAACTGAGCTCGGCCAAGCTCGGTCGCTACGTAGCGACCGAGCGCTCGTCCCGCTCGGTCGCTACGTAGCGACCAAGCGTTCGTCCCGCTCGATCGCTGCGTAGCGACCGAGCTCGAGCCAAAGCTCGGTCGCTACGTAGCGACCGAGCGCTCGTCCCGCTCAGTCGCTACGTAGCG
>NW_013618889.1:1699-1907 GCF_000695525.1 Brassica oleracea var. oleracea
GTGTAGCGATTGAACCCTTCCGAACATCGATACGACACCAATCCATGCATTCTCGTCAAACCTTCGAATGCTATCTCCCGAAGACCGTAGCAAGCTCAGTTCATGTTTTCCGTTATTCTATCTCATCGATCAAACTTCGCGGATTAGAAACCGCTGAAAAGTCGTAGTAAACGTGTCGAGTCGGAAGACGGCCCAAAGGTACCTAAAA
>NW_013618890.1:0-719 GCF_000695525.1 Brassica oleracea var. oleracea
GATGATCTGGTGTATCTCAAGATGATCACGTTCAAGGGTAGGACCAGAGTTTCTGGGAGGAGGAAACTGGACCCTAGGTATTTGGGTCCGTTCAGGATCATAGAGAGGGTGGGAGCCGTGGCATACAAGTTGAACTTGCCATCGGCCATGGATGCATTTCACAATGTGTTCCATGTATCCCAACTCCGGAAGTGTCTGACGGACCAAGACATTGTGTTGCCTGAGATTCCTGATGATCTCGATCTGAGATTCCTGCTAATCTCAGTAAGAACTTAACCTTGGAGACTAGGCCGGTTCGAATCGTGGATTGGACAGAGAAGGCAATGAGAAAGAAAACGTTTCCCATGATTAAAGTGGTGTGGGAGTTCAATGGTAAGGACGGCATCACTTGGGAAACGGAGGCAATGATGAAGGCTGAGTATCCGGAGTGGCACAGTCAGTTCCTTCCTGATACAACCCTTGACTTGGATTCGAGGACGAATCCATTGTTAGTGGGGGAGACTTGTCATGTCCCCGATCCTAGATAGGATCGTCCGGACGGACTGTGGCGCGAGGCAATGCACTGATCGGGTCATCTGGCCTTGAGACAAGCATGCCATGGTCCAAATTGATGGTTAAGGATGTCACACAGCTGAGACTTAACCTGGATACGATGGAAACATGTTGTTTAGGGCTGGACGAGTGATCCGGTAGCTGGACGAGGTCCGGGTCAAGCTCAA
>NW_013618890.1:862-1907 GCF_000695525.1 Brassica oleracea var. oleracea
AACCAGTGTGGTCGGGTCCGAGCGGTTACCGAGCCGTCCCGATGGTCTGTGTAGGACGAAGAGACCAGGTGCGATCTTGGTTGAACCAGGCAATGAGACAAAGGCCTGGGGGAGTTGGTTTCCGTGTGGGAACTTTCCATGTGGAGCGATTCTGAGCGGTTTTGGGCGAAAAGGTACAAGGGGACAAGTGGCATCTCCTTGGCCAATCCTTTAGAACCGATTCGGCCTTGGGCAGTTACGGACAGTTAAGTCCGACTTCCTCTTATAAATACCTGTCTCTGGAAGTCGAATTCATCAACATTTTCCTTGGGGAAACTCTGGCAAAATTCCGAGAGAAAGATAAAGAGAGAGAGACCGTCGGTTTGGCAGTTACAACCGTGTGTGGTGGTTCTTTATCATTTCCGGTGAGAATTTGACCGTGGGAAGCAAGGCGTGATGGATACTCGACAGAGAGAGAGAAGGAGAAGGAGAAGGACTTGGCCCCAGGAGAGCGTACGCCTAAGGTCAGTGGTGTGGTCCGCAAACCATTGGACATAGCCGGCGGTTGATCCGTCTGTGCCTATGGTCCGATCCGTTTTGTTTGTTACACCCATTTCCACTTTCTGATTATTTCATCTAATAGTCTGGGTAATTATTGTGTGGTATGATGGATAAGACTTGATGGCACTGAACCAAGGCCTTGGCCGGTTCAGGAATGATGTCCATGGCCTTGGTCGGACTGATCATGGTCGAGATCTATATGATCGAGACTGAATTGATAAATTCTGACTTGTCCAATCTCTTAGTTGATATTTATGATGAATTATCATGGTTTTTAATGGGTTTTACCGAATTGATTTAGAGATGGTCAGTTTAGCCGGTTTGGCTGTCCGTGGTCGAGATCTATATGATCGAGACCGGTAATGTGAAATCTGACTTGACCATTCTCTTAGTTCAGATTTATCATGAATTTTCATGAATTTTAATTAGTTTTTGGAGCATTTTTGAAATTGGCCAGATTGGGCCTGATGAGCCGTTTGTATGCTTAGATGTAGATCCTACCATG
>NW_013618891.1:0-1904 GCF_000695525.1 Brassica oleracea var. oleracea
GTAAAGTCTCTTAAAGTGGGATACCTTGAATACCTCGGCTGCCCTGCTAACCACTTGCTTCTGATTCCTTTTATTGAATTTTGCGTCGACGTTTCTCTCTAGGTGTACGAGGCAGCACCCATGGTGTGAAAGAGGATACCACTTATCTTTAGCAACACATATTTGATTTGCTCTATCAGACACAATAGATAAATCGGAGCCATCTTCTACGATCTCTGTCAGCTTCTCAAAAAACCAACTCCAAGACTCGTTTGTTTCATTGTCTACAACAGCAAACGCTATAGGGAATACCTGAAAATTGGCATCTTGCCCACTTGCAGTTAGTAAACACCCTTTGTACTTCCCAAACATATGAGTACCATCCACCACAATAACCTTCCGTAGATGCTTCCACCCGTCAATGCAAGCTTTCAGCGCCATGAACGCGTAATTAAACCTTGTCTGACCCTTATCATCTTTTTCAGTTTTGATATTAGTAATGGACCCAGGATTTGCATACTTTACAACATAAAAATATTTCAGCAGGAGCTTGTAAGAGCTCTCTTATGTTCCTTGTGCAGCCACAGTTGCTAACTCTTTTGCTTTCCAACATTTCCAATATGTGGCCGTAAACAAGAACTCACTCTGGAGCATCTCGGGTAATTCAGATGCGCGCTGTCCAGCTTTGAGCCTTTCATACTCCGATCTCATTAGTGCAGCTATTACTTTCGACGTCGCATGTTTCTTATATTGCGCTTTAGCATCAGATGTGCAGACATGCTTCAGTTGCGCCTTCCTCACCTGATATGTCGAAGATTCCCCCAATTGCTTAGCCATAACATAAAATTTGCAGGTTTTAGCAATGCATTTCGCTGCGACGTAGTTAAACGCATGTTTGTGGAACTTGAACCTGAACACCTGCTTTAAGGCATAAATGTGCAAACTGATCTTGAATTCTTGCTTGCTACTGAATAGCTTCCCAGTGTACATATCAGCATCTGCTAGAGTGAAGTCAATATCATCGACGGTATAATCGTTAATTGCTTCGTTGTTAGACGAAGCTTCTACATCCTCAAATCCATATAGCTCAACGGCTCTAACGGATTTCATGAGTGATTCGTCATCAGCCTTATCCTTTTCACGACGTCTTCTTGCGTCTTCCTCACGGCTTCGAGACTGAGGTACCGGTTCGATAAAGTCGTCATCCTCGTCTTCTCCAACCAGGGTTTCATGTGTCTGACCACCCGAAACACACTAAGGTACCAGTTCGACAAAGTCGTCATCCTCGTCTTCTCCATCAGATGTATCATGTGTCTGACCACCCGAAACACACTGAGGTACCGGTTCGACAAAGTCGTCATCCTCGTCTTCTCCAACCAGGGTTTCATGTGTCTGACCACCCGAAACACACTGAGGTACCGGTTCGACAAAGTCGTCATCCTCGTCTTCTCCAACCAGGGTTTCATGTGTCTGACCACCCGAAACACACTGAGGTACCGGTTCGACAAAGTCGTCATCCTCGTCTTCTCCAACCAGGGTTTCATGTGTCTGACCACCCGAAACACACTGAGGTACCGGTTCGACAAAGTCGTCATCCTCGTCTTCTCCAACCAGGGTTTCATGTGTCTGACCACCCGAAACACACTGAGGTACCGGTTCGACAAAGTCGTCATCCTCGTCTTCTCCAACCAGGGTTTCATGTGTCTGACCACCCGAAACACACTGAGGTACCGGTTCGACAAAGTCGTCATCCTCGTCTTCTCCATCAGATGTATCATGTGTCGGTCTAGACGAAACACATTGAGGGACCTGCCCAACGAAATCATCACTGTCGTCAACTTCCCGAGTATGCATGTTGAACGGCTTTGGAGGAGTCTAGAGAACCAACATTTGGGAGCTGTTGTCCAAACTTGGGTCCTCTTCTT
>NW_013618892.1:0-1900 GCF_000695525.1 Brassica oleracea var. oleracea
TAAATTATTCAAAACCAAATTTCAAAATTAAAATATTTATGTATTTTTATATGGTGCATAGGTTAATTTAAACGGTATTAATGTATATGCATATATCTTTTAATCTTAATATTATTTTTTGATTGAATATCAAATTTATTGATCAAAACTTCACATTTACAAGTAAGGAATATGTACTCTATTCAGCTAGGAGCAGATGAAAGAATGAGAGAAAATAATACTTTCTATAGCTAAGGAACTTTTACTTCCCATAACTAGTTAACCTCAAACCATTTTCTCATCATTCCCTCCAACGGATGGCCATTGGTGTAACGGAGCGATGATATGTGGTTCCTGATATGCTTATCAATGTAACGTGTGAGCTGCTCCGTTGTCACCCCCACACACCACCATGCCTCCGTGAGTTGTGTTCCCTCCAAATTGAGTAGATGACTGTTTGAAAGGCCATCCTCCTAAGAATGTGATCTATCCGAGTCTGAGCCTGTTGCAAGAGTGAGCTGACGGTATCGTTCCAATCAGGGGTAATGGCGTTTCCAAACAGCTTCCCTGCAGTGTTTAGCCAGACCGTGAAGGAGAAAGGACATGCAAAGAACATGTGATCTCTTGTTTCGTTCTTCTCTCCGCAAAGCATACAACACTGCTCTATACCCCAGTTCTTCATTCTGTCTCCCGTTGATAAACGATCCCTGAATGCAAGCCATACCTGAAAGGCGTGTCGGGGCACTGCCTGAGAGAACCAGGTGACTTTCCTCCAACTGACCTCATTCCGCTTATCCCGCAAGTTGTTCCAGGTCTTGGCAGAAGAGAAGTAAGCTTTGCATTCATCATTATCAGCCCTCCAGAGTACAGTGTCCTCTCCCGCGTCTTGGCAAGGCACATGCCACATATCTAACTTATCATATAGCTCATGATATTGCCTTTGACCTCGACTACGGATCCTCTAGCCTGTTTCACATACCGCATCTTAGACAGTAGCAGAACGAGGAACTCCCAAAGTGACTATACCAACCTCCCCCACTGCATCCAAGAGCCTACATGTGCCCATCCAATTATCAAGCCAAAAGAAGGTAGATCTCCCATCCTTAACATCATGCCTCATATGATCCAAAGCCAAGGACCTCATCTTTAATAACTTTCTCCAAGCCCATGAGCCAAGAGTGCCTTCTCGTACATCCCTGTAGGAACTATCCTTAAGCAAGTATTCCTTTGTCCAAGCCACCCATAAGGACTCTGTCTGTGTGAAGAGTAACCAGATCAGTTTCAACGCAAATACTCAGCCTGTATCTCTAAGTCTTCGCAGGCCCAAACCGCCCTCTTCTTTGGGATTGCAAACATCCTCCCAAGAAACTTTTTCTTTGTACGTAATGGTTGGCGATCCAGACCAGAGGAACGCACTGTACATGCTCTCAATGGTGTCAAGACAGCCTTTGGGTAGTAGAAACGCAGAACTCCAGAAGTTTACAGTGCTGGTGATTACCGTTTTGATGAGCTGTAGACGTCCCGCAAAGAAGAGCGCTCTGTGTGTCCATGAAAAGAACTTTTTACGGAGTTGATCGATCAAAGGTTCATAGTCAGTTTTTCTCCATACCTTTGTAGTCAAAGGCACTCTAAGGTATCATATAGGCAAGGTGTTAACTTGTAGACCTTTTGCACTCACAGCATGTGTAAGCAAGTGGCTGTTTGGACCAGCGGCAAAGATTGATGACTTGGAGGCGTTGATCCTGAGGCCTGACACGCCGGCAAATTGATCCATCACTGCTAACACTCCATTAAGCGAGGCCTCAGTCCCATCTGTGAATATAAGTATGTCGTCCGCAAAGCTATGGTGCGTAAGGCCAACATTCTCACATTTAGGATGGAACCCAAACTTACCATCAGCTGCAGCCTGGTTCAGCATATT
>NW_013618893.1:0-1898 GCF_000695525.1 Brassica oleracea var. oleracea
AGTTCACATCTGCTTCCTCTGCTCTACCCTCTGTATCTACAGCCTCTACATCTTTAGCCAAGCAGACATGCTTCCTGAGAAGCTTGTGAATACTGTCCAGCTTTGCCTTCACCTCATCAATCTGATCATTCCCAAGGATGGTGGCAGATCTCTTCCTCTTAAAATCAGTGTTCTTGGTGCTGCTGCTAGATGATAGGTTTTCAATGATCTTCACTGCCTCCTATGGATTCATGGTGTTGAAGTTCCCATTGCTGGAAGCATCAAGAGCGATCTGGTATTGCACCGCGATGCCTCTGTAGAAAATACTGAGCAGTTGTACCTCATTGAATCCACGGTGTGGACATTCTCTCCGGTAAGACTTGAATCTGATCTAGGAGCTTCTGAGTGAATGTAGCAATTGATAGACCATGGATTTGACCCACTTTCACCCATGGTGTAAGAAAACTTCATTAGAATAGTAAATAGATATTAATGGAGTTTCAATCACAAATATAACTTTGAATCTTCTCTCCAATCTATAAAAATCCTAAAAAACTTTGCTGATAATAATAAAACTAGAAACACAAGAAAGCACCACTTTTCCTCTAACATGGTGGCAAAGCTTATATAATTAGGTTAAAACTCGTCGGGGTAATCTTGTAAATTGGTGAAGACTTGGGCTTAAAGTCGGTTGTGACCAAACATGCTTCTGCGCGCTTCAATGTCGATCGATGTTCTGATGTGAACATCGATCGATATTTATTCCTCAATATCGACCGATGGTCGAGCTCGATGGTCATCTCGGGTGCTTGCTCCAAATATCTCCAAAATGTTCCAAAATCATCACTTATCTCCAAATCACTCCTGATCTTATAAATATAATAAATAGACTCTATAATATAATAATTAGTAGTAAAAACACCTATAAACCATGGGTGAAAGTGGGTCAAATCCATGGTCTATCATTCGCTACAATCACTCAGGAGCCTTCAGAATCATTCAGAAGCTCCTGGATCAGATTCAAGTCTTATCAGACAGATTGCCCACACCATGGATTCAATGAGGTACAACTTCTTAGTACTTTCTACAGAGGCATCACGGTGCAGTATCAGATGGCTCCTGATTCTTCCAGCAGTGGTAACTTCAACATCAGGAATCCAGAGGAGGCTGTGAAAGTTATTGAGAACTTAGCATCTAGCAGCAGCACCAAGAACACTGATTTTCAAAGGAAGAGATCTGCAACCATTCTTGGGAATGACCAGATGGATGAAATGACGGTGGACTTCAATGAGAAGATTGATTCTGTCTACACCAATCTGAACACAAAGTTTGAAACTTTGGGCACTCATGTGAAGAAGCTAGAGATGCAGGTTGTTCAGACAGGAGAAGCTGTTAAGAGGCAAGAAGCCTTAACAAGAGGGGTAGGGTAGGATGTGATGAAGCACCACGTGAACGCCATCATAGATGATGATTTCTGACAAGTGGTGAAGCAGGAGAAGCTGCAAGAAGGAGATTTCAAAGTAGAAAGCTCGATGAGTTTCGGCGGATCGCATTGGTGTCGAGTGTTGATCGACGTCGGACTTCGAACATCGATCGACAGACTTCATTCAAAATCGATCAACAGGCTCTCCAGAGCATCGTTCGATGACACCTACGGAATCAACCGCATCTTGCAATGCCGTGAGGATCCTGACTCACGAGGAGTTCGCAGCAAGACACCCACATCTGCCCATCTCTGTTTATGTCAAAATCTCTCGACATTCTGATTCTCCTGTCGATCGACAGAAAGAGACCGCCATCGATCGACAACCTCCAGCACCCATCGATAGACAAGCACCTCTTACATACCGTGTGCAGATGCCAAAGATAGATGTTGCACGTCTCAATGCACTCATGCCACAACCCAAACCTTCAGATAA
>NW_013618894.1:0-1896 GCF_000695525.1 Brassica oleracea var. oleracea
CTTATCTTGAAAATGAAATATTTATATTTTTGTTTTCATGTTATACTTATCAATCGAGCATTGATATTTAGAACTCAGTATGTTTTTTAAAAAAACTTAGTTTTAAGTAATAAACGAATTTAATAAATTAAATTCATCACCTATAATGTTCTGTAAACTATATTTGAAAATTCTCTAAAATTATATTTTAAGCATAATATTACTATTATTTAATTTAAGTTATTTTAAGCATAATATATGCTAAACCAACTTAAATTATATTTACAATAGGATCATCCTAAACCGGTTAATAAACCAAAAACAATACTAAACCAACATGAACCAATACATGATTCGGCGAGGAAAGAGGTGTTTCGGGATAAACGCTTGAATGATTATTAACTGTAATGGTTTGATCATGAAAGAGTAATATAAATATTAACAATAAAATTATGGAGTAAATTAATTTAAATTTGTAAAAATACCTTTGAGTCTATGAAAAGCAATTCAATTCTCATGAATAAGTTTAGCTTTTGGAAGTTGCGGGTTTCCCAACAATGAATCCACCTAATAAAAAGTTCGTTGTTATAAAAAATCTCCTTCAAGGCCATTAAAGGTTTTTGGGACGGCAAGAGTTGATGGTGGAACCATTTTTTTTACTCGAGTGCTTTGAAGTTTTCCTTAATAGTGTGCGGTTGATGTTGATGAAATAATGAATTTTATAGAGACTTTCTTGATGTAAAACTATACTTTTTTTTTGTTTAATGTGGTATTTCCATTTTTTATATAATTTACTATCATTTTAAGATAGATGTACATTTTAAGATAGATGTTAAAATCTTAATGTATTTTTTCCATTTTTTTAAATGTTTATTTTCATTTCTTATATTTTTTATTTACGTGATATATATATTTATATTTTATATTTTAAAATAGATATTTAAATCTTAATGTACTTTTTCTATTTTTTTTAAATTGTGTATTTACTTATATTATTTATTTTACATTTTAAGATAGATGTTTAATGCTTAATGAACTTTTTCCATTTTTTAAATAAAATTGTGTATTTACTTATTATTATATATATAATTCATATATTATATATTTAGGCTGAGCTGTAATTTCACTAGGCTTTTAGGTTAGTTTTGCATTTGATTCAAGTTTGGATATAGGTTTGGGGTTAAAATCAAGTTGTGGGTTAGTTTTGGCAAAAACCTTTTTCTTTAATTTGTATATTTCCATTTGTTATACTTTTTATTTACGTAATATCTATATTTTAAATTTTAAGATATATTTTTAAATCTTAATGTAATTTTCCATTTTTTAAATTGCGTATTTACTTATATTATATATTTACTTATTATTTATTTTTCTTTATATTGTGTATTTCTATTTCTTATACTTTCTATTTACTAATAATTTTATATTTTAAGATAGATTTACATTTTAAGATAGATGTTTAAATACTAATGTACTTTTTCCATTTTTTTAAATTGTGTATTTCCTTTTCTTATACTTTCTATTTACTTAATATCCATATTTTATATGTTAAGATAGATGTTTAAATATTAATATACTTTTTCCATTGTTTTTAAGTTGTGTATTTCTTTTTCTTATACTTTCTATTTACTTAATATCCATATTTTATATGTTAAGATAGATGTTTAATATTTAATGTACTCTTTCCATATTTTAAAAATTGTGCATTTACTTATTATTGTATATATAATTCATATATTTATATATTTATAATATTTACTTATTATTTATTTTTCTATACATTGAGTATTTCTCTTTCTTATACTTTATATATAGTTAATATCTATATTTTATATTTTAAGATAGACGCTTAAATCTTAATGTTTTTTCCGTTTTTAATGTA
The DNA here is from genome assembly GCF_000695525.1 of Brassica oleracea var. oleracea. Lineage (NCBI taxonomy): Eukaryota > Viridiplantae > Streptophyta > Magnoliopsida > Brassicales > Brassicaceae > Brassica > Brassica oleracea. The sequence continues at coordinate 1,862 of NW_013618894.1, forward strand.
AAACGGCAATGTTTAATAGAAGAACTTGGACAAAT
>NW_013618895.1:0-1896 GCF_000695525.1 Brassica oleracea var. oleracea
TACGACCAAGACGGAGAGACTCGAAGGTTGAGTGACAGACGCCGGGATGCCGGTTTGGGGAACTGGAGAGTCAGAGAGAAAGCTAAGAGGAATCAATGAGCTTTGTGGAGGTGCATATTAGGTTCATCAAAGATGAGAATCATATATAAGGTTTACAAAGGAGCTACAAATAAAGAACATTTATGATCAAGCTATTTAAGATGGGGACATGAAGAGTTCACCGGTTAAACGAACAGACACACGGCGCAACTCTGCAGCTCAGACTTGTTTGAGACAATGATGAAAAGAACCCAAACTCATGTTAAACGACAACAATTTACAATATGAAAAAACTATAATTGTTGCAAACTGGAGCTTTTTTCATATAACGTGATGAATCTCTTTTAAAAATGAAACCCATAATACCCTTGTAGGCCCGACTCTCAGAGGAAACCGAAGAAGCAAAGGCTTCTGATCTTCATAAATATATATTAGGTTCTACCATCAATGTACAAAGTATCATTTAGCTTAGTGGTATAAATGTTGGTGTTTATACTCAATAACCCGGGTTCGAGCCATGAGCTTGACACTTTTTCACACTTTTTAAAAATGGGACCCACAAAACGCTGACGTGGCACGCTGAGAAATGAGCAAAAACTCAACTATTATAATATAGATTTCTTTTCTTTTTTTAATGAAATTTGAAATTTATTGATCATGTAAGAACTATTTACAAAAGAATTAAAGAATCAAAATAGTGGAGTGTAGTCTTTAGCCAAAAGAATTAAGAACTATGTTTATTGTTGAGCTACTTGTAATATTTCAAAATGTAATCATTTAAAATGTTTTATACATTTGTAAAGCCATATTTGTTATCTTTTCGAAATATCCAACTTACATACTTTCATGTGGACAACTATATCTGACTGTGTACGTGTACACGATATATCTGAGTGTACAATCTTCTTCTTGATGAGTCATTCTGGTATTTTTTTTTTAAAATATATCCACCTTACACGATGTATCAGAGTGTGCATGTGTACAATATCATCAAATACGTAAAGCCACATTTGTTAACTTTTTGAAATACCCACCATATACAGTTTCATGTCGATAACTATATCAGAGTGCGTACGTGTATAAGATATATATGAATGTACAATCTTCTTCTTGAATAGCCTTTTTTTTTTTAAATACGTCCACCTTAACCGATGTATCCATCAGAGTGTAAATGTATACATTATCATCAAAGTGTACATGTCTACACAATGTATCCAAAACAAAATTATACAAAATCTGAATGACTAAATGTGCAAAAAAGTCAAAATTGGCCATTGTTGCTCGAGATTCCTTTTGTGCCCATGTACTGCTGGTCGGAGATGAACCAATGACGACGAGGTGAGACTTGAGACAAAGATGACATAAACGCCGCCAGTGAAGCTTTATCATTGACCTCCGGCGTAGAAGAAGGAACACGACGAAGAAGATGATGTCACTGGTAGTCGCTCGTCGGATTCTTCCACCACTGGCGGCTCTGCAAGTAAACAAAGATTTGTTTTTTTTTCTCCACAAAAATACAAATAAAACAAAAGAATTCAAAGCACTTACCGTAGACATCTTCGGCGTTCCGTTTAGTGCGTCTCTCACCACCAAAACATTCTCAGCCGCCGTCGTTTTTGCTCTTAAAAAAAATCCCAGAAACATCAAATACATGCTCCCTTAAGATCTACAGCAAGCACACAAATGTCGGGGCACTCACTGCTGTCCTTCTCTTTCCCACGCCGGTGGCGTATCCTCGACATCCTTCTCCAAGCAACTTTCTGAGATTCTCTTTAGCCGGAATTCGCCGTCGTCTCGCTTCTTCTTCCTAGAGCAACTTTCTGAGAATTGGATGACTAGTGATTTAAGGGATTGTAA
>NW_013618896.1:0-1896 GCF_000695525.1 Brassica oleracea var. oleracea
TAATTAGCTTTCCTTGTTCAAGATTAAAGGTCGAAAAACAACTTTTATAGGCGTTCCGGAAGGCGGTGAGTAGGGAGATCTCTGCAAAAAGTGAGGCCATAAGCAAGAAAAAAATGGGGACCTACCCAAATATTATAGACCAGAAAAAGCTTAAGAGTCATGGAGAAAGAGGATAAAACAAAGTTAAAAAGTCTATGTAAATATAATATTTTTTTCTTTTTTTATGTTAATTGTAGGTCCTACATTAATTATGTTTTATTATTATTATTATCATTTTCTCATTCTTGGATGACACTTCTTTCCTTTGTATGAAATGGTAAAATATTTTTTAAAAAAGTTAACTACATAACCTTTTAAAAGCATACCTTTAAAAATGGGGCCCAAATCCTATATTTCATTTTTCTCTTTCCAAATACGCCCCTAGCGATGAGGAGGATGACATGACTGATGTTCTGATCGAAGCTATATCCGGAAAAGGATCCAACACATATTTGGGTTGCAAGGCTCAATCAGTGGTGGAACCAGTTTTTTATTTAACTAGGAGTATAAGTTTTTATTTAACTAATTTTAAAATAAATAAATAATATTTTTAATAATTACTATATATAAAAATATTCAAAACAACAATAAATAGTTACAATCGCCCAAATAATTGAGATATCATTTAAAATAAACAATTAAACTATATCAAAATCCTTTAAATTCCACTGGCGCGGGAATAGCTTTATATAGGAATTCCTTTAAAATTCACTGTCGCAAAGGCTGTTTCTAATCGAAGAAGACGAAGGCATCATGTGGATCGTTTTAATGAGGTGGAAACACTTATAGATGCTCAAAGGGATAAATTTCAGTTGTGGAGGATCAATCTCACTGGAAATACAAGGGGGACAAATACAAAACAGTATTTAGAACTAAAAGAACATGGGATATTATCGGAAAACAGGAGCATTATGTTTCATGGATAGCAGACACAGTTTTCCCCAACGTTTTCTCACTCGGTATGTATTACAAGTTTCAGTTCATGTGCTCTGGAAAGAACATAATGATAGAAAACATGGAGCAGCTCCTATGACAGCGACATCTCTTGCCAAATCTTTGAATAAACTTGTTCGCAATCGGTGTCTCTCCTTTCGTCAAACGGGAGATTTCAATTACGCATCTGGTTTAAGCTTGTGGATAATTTTTTTTTAAAACTTAGTGGAGCTTGGTGTAGGTCTACGTTCTTTAAAAGAAATAAACAAGCTATGTTGTTTATAGTTGGTTTGGCGTATTATTGCTCCGACATCGTCCCTTTGGTTTCAATGTATTAAAGTATACCTGCTAAAACGTGGTTATCTTTGGTCTGTTTGAGAAACAACAATTGTGGGATCTTGGATGTGGCAAAAACTATTGAAGTTACGAGATATGAAAAACTAGTTTCACAGGATGAAAGTTGGAGATGGAAGGAATGTCTCAATCTGGCTTGATTCGTGGACGACAATGGGATAGTTGTACGATTACACTAATTGTACAGTTGTACTAATTTTATTAATTTTATTAGTTATACTAGTTGTACAATTACACTAATTGTACAGTTGTACTAATTTTATAGTTGAACATGTTGTACAATATTATTAGTTATATTAGTTGTACAATGTTATTGGTTATACTAATTCTACATTTTTACTATCATGTTTAAAACGTGATAAAAAAATCAAGCGTAATAACTCATAGACGTACCAATTTTTGAGTTGTACAATTTGTGTACAAAGTTGTACTAGTTTTTGGGTTGTATAAGTTTGTATATAATAGTATCCTAGCATTGAAATTGAAAAAATTAGTTGTACCACATAATAAATCAATATATATGAGATCACTACAAGAAAACAGCGGTATTCTGACGGACATTCCGACGGA
>NW_013618897.1:0-1893 GCF_000695525.1 Brassica oleracea var. oleracea
AAAGATATCGTTGCCTACATCATTTTATCTTTCCTAGATTAAACTCTCGATCACTATTAAATACTTAATGTAGATTTTAGGATCTACATTTTGGAATTTAAATGTCTTTGGTTGTTAGTGAGACGGTTATAATTAAATAATTCATTTATTTAAGCATATAATCCGTATTCAGTGAAGAAGTACCATATAGGAAGCAATTACATTCAACAACGTATTTCTCAAAGCAGATTCAGTGAAGAAACCATTAATCCCAAAAACATATAATAACCAAATGTTGAAAACCAAAACATAAATAAGAAAAAAGAAGACATTTCGCTGGACTTAGACTCCAGCTAGTTCATCTTCTCCAAACAGAACTTGTTTTAAGGACACTTTCTTAATCAATGAAGATATGTCAGGTGCACCTTCCTTGTGCATAGTGAATGGCGTAGACATTACCTCGTTGTTATTTTGACCATCAGTGAGATGTAAAGCAATCTAAGACATTATAAACGTACACTAATCATTGTTTAAGTATTCCATTTGTAAGTATGGATGGCATAGACAACACCTCTTCACCACTTGTAAATGTCAACCTCTTTTCTCAAAGAGATTTTGTTTGAGTGATCCCATCGTTTAAGCATTCTATTATCTCTTTATATACCCTACCAACCTTGTACATATTAGCTCCATAAACAATGTGCTCCTTTTCAACATAGACACCAAAACTAAAAGTCTTTCCAACAACTTAAGTAATAGCGTCATGCAAGTCATTAGGATCTTCAAGCTGATGGCAAATTGGAAATAATTATTAATAATACATACGGGCTAGCAATTCACTCAAAGTCATTTGGAAAATAAAAGGTAGGTTATCAAATGTACCTCATCAAATGATCCATTCAAAAGTTTTGTAGCAGCTTCAGTAATAAATCCCTTAGCCACCAAGTCAAGAAGCATGAATATTGCTTCTCATGTATCATCCTTCACCATCAAATGAAGTTTAAACCTAAAAACGAAATCATTAGTAATTTTAAAGCATATTCCTAAAAAGCAAAACTCGTAAGTTGTATAACTGACAAAGCATTATAGTTTACCTTGGTGACACAGAAGCAACATTTTCCTTGCATCCTTCACACTATCAATTATGTGAAGTAATCTCTTGTCCATTAAGATTGTTCACATTAATTGCCTCTTTAAAAACTTTTTTGTTGCATAAGCTAAAACCAAAGTAATACCATCCCTAGTCTGAACCAATGTCGTAGACAGTACACAATCCCAAGCATTTTTCAGCCTACATATAAAGGCAGTTGTGAGAACATTTATAAACTATATCCGCTAGAACATGCAAAAGGAAGAAATCTTAAAAAAACAGACAAGCAACAAAGTTATTTACCTCCAGACATCCTGATAATTCACTAATGCTTCTTTGCAGCGCTAGACGCCATTTATCACACTTATCTTGCACTCCATTGATAGTTTCCAGCTCAAGTTATTCTTCTCTTGTCTCGCCAATGGTAAGGGGCTTCTCTTCTTCATTGAACCTTCATATTGTATTTAAACATACACAATTGCAAATGAAAAATAAAAGGAATATTAAATTAACAATTCTTTAAAATAAAACGGTATCCTACAATTCTTTGAATGCGTTCTGCTACTGGATGATTTATTATAATCTCTGATGCCTCAAACTCATTGCATATTTGTATTTCTCCTGTCAAGTACAAAACATTTTGCTTGATGAAGTTGCAAATAACATAAATTTAGCTCTAAACAGTTTAAGACAATAAAGTATATTAAACCTCTAAATCTTCCGATCTTAGCAAATCAGATTATGGGAACCGAAATTCACACCGTCGATTTTCGTAACCGGAGGAAAGTCAAGAAACCCTAACTTTCCCTGAGGTCCCGGATTCT
>NW_013618898.1:0-1068 GCF_000695525.1 Brassica oleracea var. oleracea
ATCAAAGACTACCCTATGAAGATTGGAGACTGCACCATCCCTATTGAGCTCATTGTTTTGCAGATGGCAACTGAGAAGAGAGTCTCATTGATCCTTGGCACACCATTTCTCACAACAGTAGGAGCTTGCATTGACTTTTCCAACAAGAAGGTCACACTCCTCAATGTGAACAAAGTTGTCTCCAAGCCAATCAAGTCTCTAATGATGAATTTTGAGTATTGTAGAACCATCATTTGTGAAAAATCGTCCATTGAAAAGATCAAGGATGAAATGGTTGTTAGTAGAAAAGAATGTCTTGATGGAGAGTACTCTAAAGAGATGTGTGATGAGCACTTGGAAAGTGCTACAAAGGAAGAGGTGAGTAGAGTCACAAAGGCTGCTCATGGCAAGAAGAAGATAATGAAAGAACCTCACTCTTCACCTCTTGATATGTTGATATGATACCACACACTCTCACTCTTCACCCAATGAAGTTCAAGGATGGAGCTATTGAGTACAAGATCAAATGCAAGGGAAAGTCTACACCATTCTCAAGTGCAAAGGCCATCATCACTCCACAGCTCCAAGATGATCCAATCAAGCTTCAAGAGCTTATCTCTCAAGTACTCACCATCACTCTTGAAAGTGGAAAGGATCCTCCTTCTCCACTCTCCGCTTGAGGTACCAATCCAACCTTTCCATTGTATATACCAGTTTTTCTTTGCATTTATTCTTTCTTTTGGGTGTCTCTTTCAACTTACTAACACAGAGACTGTGTGAACTAAGTTTGGAGGAGGTACCAAGTATTTGATCATGTTTGCTTTGATGATATTGCATTGAGTCTTGCATTGTACATACATATTTGCATAGAAAAACCAAAAAAATTTAAATAATTTAAAAACACACAAAAAGAAGCATGTAGTTGCATCACTTAAATGATTGAGTCTAAAGCATTTAGATTGCATTCATGCATTGGGAGAAACCTTGTAAAGAGCACATCTCTAGAACTCAGTTTGGTATCCTAGCTAAACATATCAAGTAGCTTAAGCATCTCTTGAAAAAGCTTGTAAGCTTCGAGCCTTGAAAACT
>NW_013618898.1:1162-1696 GCF_000695525.1 Brassica oleracea var. oleracea
TTTGCATACTTGATCATGGATATTATACACATTTGGGTTATCTTTCTCCTTTGTACCAATCTTTTTTAACCAAAATGGCACTCCATACCCATTAACCCTCACAATTTTTTGAAGCCAACATTAATTTGCTTGAGTGAGGTATTTTATTGATAGCATGTCATGTGCAAAATCTTGAGAGTATTAGGACCGACAATGGGTTGTTCTCATCTTTGGCTAGCATTAGGACCTCATTTGAGCTGGCCTCTAGGATGGTTGTTGGGTTTGTGAGCTTAAAATTTGTTTGATCTTGGGAACTAAAGAGATTGAGTGAGAAAAATGAACCAAAAAGAGTGCTTAAAGTAAAGAAACCCCTAGGGACAAAGAAAGTTAGAAAAGAGAAGCTCTAGAGTATAAATAGAACTCCCTTCCAAATTAAAAAAAAAAAAAAAAAAAGAATCAAAGAAACCATAAGTGAGTGGGGAAAAGAAAAGAAAAGGAAAGAGATGAGCCAAAAAGATCTAAAGTCTAAAAAAAAAAAAAAAAAAAAGAGAGGCC
>NW_013618898.1:1732-1888 GCF_000695525.1 Brassica oleracea var. oleracea
GGCGAGAGATGAAAGTGAGTGTATTTTGGGTTTGAGAATGAAGAAAAAGATGGGTAGAACTTGATACTACTTAAGAAAAAGGGTAGAATGATGAGAACAAAGCATTGTGTGCATGAATTGCTCCTTTTCTTAGATAAATTTTGCATAATGATCTTG
>NW_013618899.1:0-1886 GCF_000695525.1 Brassica oleracea var. oleracea
AAACGTCTGTAGTAGTCTTTCATGAGGAAATTATCGGATCTTCCACTGCTCCATTGTTGGATCAGAGTGAAGAATCGGGTGCACCTTTCTTCCTTGTTAACAACAAGAAGAGTAGCCGAAAGGCTACAAAAGCCTAACCAACATATCATTATGTTTTTTGCGTGGAATGTTAGAGGACTTAACAATGATAGACGCCACACTATGGTCAAAGAGTGGATTAGAGACCACAGACCTCTTTTTGGAGCATATTTAGAAACACATATACAACCTTCAAATTCAAGACGGATCGTTTCAGCCATTCCTCGAGACTGGCAATTTTTTGATAATTCAGGGCATCATCCTACAGCTCGTATTGTTGTGGTTTGGGACCCCAGTATCACGGTTACTATCTATCAAGTTTCAGCGCAGGCAGTTACTTGTGGTATTTTCATCCTTTCAGAGAGCATGAGTTTTACCGTTACATTTGTCTATGGTTTCAACCAAGTAGACCGGAGATCATCTTTATGGGAAGAACTGGTCAGTATCAATGCAACAACCCCGGTTTCTAGAAGCCCTTGGTTGGTCATTGGTGACTTTAATCAGAGCCTGCGAGTAAGTCACCACTCTAATCACCTTACTGAAGAGATTGACACCTCAGGAATGGATGAGGCACTTTTAGCGATTCAAGAAGCTGATCTTTTTGAGGCTCGTTCCAAAGGTCTGCCTTTCACGTGGAGAAATTGTCAGGATGACAATCCTATATCCAAGAAAATTGATCATGTACTGCTGAACTCGGCATGGGCAGAGCAATTCCCGGACTCGTTTAGCGAATTTCTTGATCCTCTACAATCTGATCATGCTCCTTGCCTGGTTCGCATGCCATCCCTGCAAAGGAGAGTGGTCAAACCGTTTAAATTCTTTCATCATGTTATTGATCACCCAAGCTTTTTGTAGTCGGTTAAGGATGCATGGAACTGCGAAGCAATCCAAGGAACCCTCCAGTTCAAGATTGTCAGATCGTTTAAACTGCTCAAGCCGATCCTTAGGAACCTGAACAAGACAAACTACAGTGGCATTACAAACAGAGTTAAAGCTCAGGAGGCTAAGCTAGCAGTTCTACAGCGTCGGCTCCTAACGAATCCAGATTCAGCAACAGCTCACCTTGAGCATGAAGAGAGACGCAAGTGGCACATTTTAAAGAAAGCTGAGGAAAAATTCTACCGTCAAAAGTCTCGAGTCCAGTGGCATGGTCTTGGGGATAGAGATACATCTTTCTACCATAAGTCTGTTGTCCACAGGAACACAAAGAACCATATACATTATCTGAGAGATGGGAATGACACTACACTTACATCGCCTGAAGCTATGAAAACGCATTCAGTTGAGTATTTTGATGGTATCTTGGGCTCCTCTCAGTCTCCTTCTTCCTCAGTGTCAGTTTCTGATATTCAGAACTTGCTCCCCTTCCGGTGTAGTGAGGATCAGTGTAGAGATTTGCAAAGAGAGGTTACCACAGAAGAAATCAGAGCAACTGTTTTCACTATGCCCTTGGATAAAAGTCCTGGACCCGATGGTTATTCTGTTGAATTTATTCGAGCTGCCTGGGACATAGTGGGCCAAGATGTTGTTGCTGCTGTCAAGGAATTCTTCAAGAATGGTAGGCTGCTGAAGGACTTCAATAACACGATAATTGCTCTTATTCCTAAAGTTCCTGAAGCCTGCAGAATGGGTTAGTTCCGTCCTATCAGTTGCTGCAACTTGATGTATAAGATCGTCACCAAGATAATAGCAAAGAGGCTGAAGCCAGTTCTACTCCAGTGTATTAGTCCTAATCAAGCGGCCTTCCTGAAAGGTAGAAGTTTGGGTGAGAATGTGTTGCTATCATCTGAGCTTATCCGAGATTATCA
>NW_013618900.1:0-1013 GCF_000695525.1 Brassica oleracea var. oleracea
ATTTCTTTTATTGTATATTTATTTATTCTATTTTTTTTGTTTTTTTCGATAATGTATATTTACTTATTTTTAATTTCTTGTTAATTTTTTTGTATATTATGAAATGGTAATATTACATTATGGAAGATTGTTTGAACCGTAAGAAATAGAGATTGCTTATTTTTGGTTTATTCCGGTCAAAATTATTATTTTCGGTCATATGATTTAATGAGCCACATGACTTCTTTTGGAAAAAAGATTTGTATCCTAACATGAACACTCCTCTTTGTGAAATTAAATATAAAAAATGTAATATTATTATTTTCTTATATTGTATATTTTTTTATTCTAATTTTTGAGTTTATTTATTTAACTTAATATTACCATTTCTCATATTGTATATTTTCTTATTTTTATTTTCAAGTTTATTTCTTTAACCTTTTTCTAAACTAAACGTAAAAAAATGTAATATTGTATATTTTTTATATTGTATATTTTCATATTATAATTTTCGAATTTATTTATTTAATTTTTATATGAAATGGTAACATTACATTAAGGACAGTTACAAAAAAAAAATGACACGTGTCGTTTTTTGGAAAAAGTTTTTTTCGCTGATGTGGACGCTCTCTGGAGCCTCAAATATTAGTATAGACTAGAGATTAACCCGGGCTACGCCCGGGATTTTTATTTTTATCTAATTTAAGTTGTTAAATTATTTATATTTAGGTTATGATATATATTTATATAAATGTTAAGATGCATGTCATAATTAAAATTTATTTTTAAATTTTAACACGTTAAATTAACATATTTTTTATAATTTAAATATTTTTTTGTAATTTTGTTGGCTATCTAGTTATCATATTTAGCAAAACTATCTGTTGAGTGTTTGAATAAATGTTTTAGATATTTAATTAAACTATAGAGTATTTATATATTGACCACATGCTCAACAATAGATCGATCCGTAAAAAGATGGTCGATCTCCTTGGCCAGGTAAGTACAATTTTAGCAAAAATATCTTTGATTTT
>NW_013618900.1:1144-1886 GCF_000695525.1 Brassica oleracea var. oleracea
TTTTAACAATTTTTTTTCTGGAAATAGAAAATAATGATATATCAAAACGTATCTAATACTTGTTAAATGATAGTATAACGTAAATTACATCCATTATTTGAAAATAACCATTTGTTGTTTTTATTTTTTTAAATCCGAAATTAATTTTATTTAAAAACATTATTCATATATAATATAATAGTTTAAGTTTGGAAGATTAATCTATATATATAAATTATGTATATTTAAAAAATAATAATTTAAGATATTATATATTGAGTAACTGAATAAAAGCTGAATTTCTTATCTTGAAAATGAAATATTTATATTTTTGTCATCTTGATATACTCACCAATCCAGCATTGATATTTATAACTCAGTACGTTTTTTAAAAAACTTAGTTTTAAGTAATAAACGAATTTAATAAATTAAATTCATCACCTATAATGTCCTGTAAACTATATTTGAAAACTCTCTAAAATTATATTTTAATCATAATATTACTATTATTTAATTTAAGTTATTTTAAGCATAATATATGCTAAACCAACTTAAATTATATTTACAATAGGACTATCCTAAACCGGTTAATAAACCAAAAACAATAATAAACCAACATGAACCAATACCTGATTCGGCGAGGAAAGAAGTGTTTCGGGATAAACGCTTGAATGGTTATTAACTGTAATGGTTTTTACATTGAGTCTATGAAAAGTAATTCAATTCCTATGAATAAGTTTGGCTTTTGGAAGTTGCGGGTTTC
>NW_013618901.1:0-1884 GCF_000695525.1 Brassica oleracea var. oleracea
CCTATAATCACTCAATTAAGGAGCGGTTCAGCTTAATAAATTCATTTAATTTTAATTTTTTCTCTTTAATATATCAGGACCTCCTCTAGATGCTACCGATGGAGGTGGTTTAAGAACTAGATAACTAACAGTAAGAGCCTGTCCGGTGATTATAAGGGCCTATCAAAATAAAATTATTCATATTAATCAATTTTGATTATAAGGGCCTATCAAAATAAAATTATTCATATTAATCAATTTTGATTATAAGGGCCTATCAAAATAAAATTATTCATATTAATCAATTTTGATTATAAGGGCCTATCAAAATAAAATTATTCATATTAATCAATTTTGATATAAATTTTACGAAACTCTTATTTAAAGAATTATAGTTTATAATATAGAAAATGATATACTAAATAATTACAGAAAAAGTTAAGTTATTGTAAAATAAAAATATCAATACAAACAAAATAGGTTATGTTTTTATAAGATATTATAATATTTTAAAAATAAACTGATATTTTGTTTGCTTTAACTTCACAACTATTTTTTTTATATCTAAATCATAATAATATGAAACTTACTTAATAGTTTATTATTATATTTATAAACTAATTTTTCGATTATACTACTTTATACCTATATATATATATATATGCTATTGTTTAAAAATAGGGGGTCCATAATGTAAGGCCCCATGCAAATATTTCACATCAATAATATGAGACCCCATGCAAGTGTAGACTTATTTATTGTGTTTTCGGCATTTTCAAATTTAGGAAATTGCTAGTTTTTAGACGAACCTGTTTATTTTGTATTTTAAAAAGAATCATTTAATTTTCAATAAAAATATTTAATTTTACTATATGTTTGATGGAAAAAAAATATGTAATCTTTTAACCGACAACACAGTGATCCAACCCATCGTATAATCATACAAATGATATAATTTGTAATCAATTTAATTATTTATTGATAAATTAAGTTTTAATTAATACTAATTTAAATTTTTCTCTTATTATCTTAAGTATTAATCTTAATATCTTACATGTTTGATGAAAAATATGCAATCACGAAAGCAACAACAGTAATCCGATCCATATATAATCATACAGATAATATAGTTTAAAAATTTTACTTTCAAGTTAAATATATATATATATATATATATATATATATATTGATCTAGTTTTGATATTTTCACTTTAAAAACTTCATTTGATAAACTAAATTTTAAGCATTGTAAATTAGACCAATGTGAAACAAAGTTGAAACGAAAGAGATTTTTTATGTGAATCATGTGTTCAAAAACTCGGGTGCATTGTCGATTACGCCTCAGCCATTTAATAGTATTGAAGGATCGTGCCTCAGCCATTTAGACTCAGTTATAGCCAAAATGGTATCTTGACTTATGTATCACATATGAAGGGAGCAAGCTCGTCGTCACCACCAGGGGCAGACGAAAGTACGGCGGTATGGATCATGTGCCCCCTACTGATTTTTATTTTTTCTTTGATAGTTTAATTTAATTTATCAAATATCATTAGTTTATTGAAGAAAAATGTAAAAGTGCTTCCATCAAAAAATTTTTTGACTGTTTATAACGTGGTGCCCCCGGTTAAAAACGAAATGGACAACGACTGTACAACTCACTAAGATAGTTGTTCTCAAAAAAAAAAAACTCACTAAGATAGTTGATAAGGTATTAAGAAATAGGATAATTTCACCAAAGTACGAGCCCATGACCCATGACATTAGTATGTAGGGCTACTACAGAGATGGTTTCAACTTTCAATTTTTTTTTTTCAACTTTCAATTTGATTCTGGCTACTTTTTTATTCTTTTTTTTGCGACATAGGTTAAACGTTTCATATAGGAACCGAGTTTGCATAGATTTTA
>NW_013618902.1:0-1884 GCF_000695525.1 Brassica oleracea var. oleracea
CGAAGGAGGCGAAGGAGACGCAGGACGACTAATTAACTCCTTGATGGGCTGTTGCCGGAAGAAAAACAAAAAGAATGGTAAGATTAGGAGACAGAAAACAAACCAACTAAATGCGTTAGCAAAACTAACCATTTTAGATTCGAGTATACCAACACTGGTACATTTTCTCAAAGGGCGTGCCTACAGATTAAAGAGTATGAGTAAGCTCAGGTAAGGAGAGTCATCATTCCCCACTGATAACGTAGAGAAATGAAACATCCTAAAATAGGAAAAGATCATAAAACCAACCCCTGCAAGATCTAAGTACTCTGATGTTACTGAGAATCTTCCTTTGGTTTGAACCACATTAGCCTTTGACTTGTCAGCCAGAGAATCACGGAATCCTAATCAAGAGAGAGAGAGAACACACCACTCTAAGCAACAAAAAAAACAATAATAAGCTGCATTGCAGCAAATGTACTTGCTCACCTCCAGAAGATTTGCTAGGAGCTGAGAAACTGTTTTCTGAAGCACGCTTTGGAAGACTCAATGCTCCGCTAAAGCTAGGTTCTACACGGGATGATGCAGCCGGCCTGCGAAGATAAAGTAGTCATGATGTGTGGAATATTGTAATCCAATCATCTCTAAACACAACAATTAGCTAATGGCAAACCTTGCATAAACATGGCCTTTCTGTGGTCCACTCTCATGAGCCTGGACTCTCACTGACTTAGCCTTGGCCTGTGGGATACCGTGCTTTGGACTTGGCGTTGCTGGTTCAACAGGAGAAGCAGTTAAACTGAAAGAATCTGAAACTTTTTCCTTTCCGTTGATATCTTCTGAGAGCACTTGTCCTCTGTCACTGGTCTTATTACGCAACTGTTGGACAAAATAATCATCTTCTTCCATACCCTCTTCTAGGATGTCATCATCATCTAGCTGTTGCACACACAAAAAAATAAATAGGTAAAGAAATTAACCACAATATTATTTAATGGCAACCAGTGGTATCTCAAAAAATACTATCAAAGCAATAATAGCTTACCGAAGCTGCTTGTTCTTTCAAATCTGCAATATTGAAGTTCCAAGTACTTACTCCTCTTTGGTATTCACTCTGCCATGAAAGGTACCTTCTAATAAGCATTTGTGCAATTTCGAGTCTTTAAGTCACAATTTCAAACTTTTGTAACCTTTGATATAGCTTCCTGGTCAAGTCCTTTCAAAGCAAGCTCAGCATCCTTATCCTGTCATACAACGACTCTTATGAATTAGAGCATAACATGAGGAGTACAGCAAGCTCGGAGAAGAGATAAGCAAGGAAAACCTGAAGATCTTTAACACGTGTCCAGAGAGGTGGCAAATCAGCAAATAACTTTTTCACACAAATCGCTGGAGGCTTTGCATTCTTAAAAAACGAGTGTTTTAACAACTTTTCAGCGGTTGGCCTTTTTGTTTGATCCTTCACCAGACATAACGCTACCATGTCTCTAAAGGACTGGGGCACAGCTGAACATGTTTTAGTTAAGAACAAGTCTTGCAACGGAAAATAAACATAAGAATCTAACACAAGTTACCTTTGAAAACTTCTTATCACGGTCATAATCAAGGCCAGGGGGAGCATTTTGAATCGTCATTAAGAGTACCTGTTACGAGGGAAGAAAAGGAATAAGATCTGCTCTCAACTCTAAGTACAAATATGAAAAATATTGAATACCTTCATGGGTGGATACTTTGAGAAAGGTGCATGACCATGAGCCAACTCCAGCGCAGTTATTCCAAAAGACCAAATATCAGCCCTGTAATGAAGGTACAGAAGACCAAACCAACCAATCACAACACTATCTACAAAGGGACCAGGCAGAGAAGCATAAGAACTTACTTGGAATCGTATCCACTTCCTGGCTG
>NW_013618903.1:0-1883 GCF_000695525.1 Brassica oleracea var. oleracea
TCTGATCTTGTAGTGCTGCTTTGGATCTGTATGGTCCACCTTGATATGGCTCTAGTGTTCTCACTTCTTACTTGGAGAATAACAAGTCGGCAAATCAGCAGGTAACTATCATCACTGTCTATTTCATCTGCTCACGGTTTATCTGATTCTTTACCAGACAGGTTTCCTCCATGTGTCCTAGCATCATCTAGATTTGACGAAGTGGTGGAGTTTGGTATTTGGTTAGGGAAAGCAGCATACGCCGGCGGAACAGATTGGGGCAAATAGTTTTCCGTTGGTGTGAAAAGTGCTGAGTTTTGAATTGGCATTAGTACAGGTCCTACAGGATGGTTAAGAACCCTTAGCACATCTGCTGAAGTACTAACCAATGGCAAGCCAGCTCCAAGAACAGGCGCAGGCAGAAGCTGTGGTACGCCCATTTGCATACCTGTTGCTAGACCCATCTGAGAGTATTGCGGCCCCAAAGGCAACATTGTTGCTGGTGTAACAAATCTGTTACCCATCGTCATCATCTGTCATCCAAGATTCATACAGGTTAGAAAAAGGAATCTTTACATGAAACAAGTTGGAAGTGTTTTTGCTTGTTTGTTATAACCTGAACTTGATGTTGAAGGGTCGTCATATAGTTGATCGCTTCATCTAGTAATGCTTCGTTGTCGTCCTATGAACAAGTGAATATTTAGGGTAACGTAAGTAATGGTTCCGAAGATGGTCTCTTTTGAAATAGATTAAAAGGTTTAGTTTGCGTGGACAAAACCTTTTGAGAATTAGGGAGTAGATCCTGCAAATTACGCATTTTCTTGTTTGTATCGTTTGTTTGCTTCTGTTTGCGTCTTCTCTTGACCAAAACATTGCTTGTTCTTGCAGGAACTTGTGGCCTCACATCATCTAGTCTCTGCGTAGAGACAAAAACTGTTTTCAGACAAGAACCTAACAATATAAAACCAAATCTGTGAATTAATCAACCCTCTTACACTGCTTTGATACGTCGATTCTTCACTGTCTTCAGTAAAATCTGTGGAGTCGTATCCCAGTTCAACCGACCTCTCAGCAACCACAGATTGCTCATCAGGAGGTACAATATCCTTTCGGTTCTCATAATCAACCACCATCCTCTTTGATGAAGACGCTTTCAAACTCTGAATCAAATTAAGTTGATTCATCAGCATGTTTGTTTCATATGCGGCAACAACAAGAGGTTCTGGAACAACCTGAGTGTCTACAAGATTCTTGTCACTAGTATCAGCACCATGAATAGTCTTCTTGAAGTCCTCGTTATACTCGGCCTCGTATAAATCCACGATCGATTTCGTACGTTGATTATGCATAGAAAAGCCATTAGATCTTTGGCTCTTTGCAAGAATCTGCCCATTCTCAAACACAAGCTCCATATACTCTTGATCAGTTAACCTGCAACAACAATAAATCAGCTTGGTAAGAACAAACATCATCTGCATCAGCTTGTGTGTTGTGTATATGTTATGTGAATGAAGAACTTAATTTGGTCTGAAGTATGATGATGATGATGGAGAAGTCATGTTTGTCTTGTTTGGAAGAGTAAGTGAAAGTTAATCTTTCTTTTTGTTGATCAACCTCAGAGTCTTTTAGCTCTTTATATTTCGCTTTTCTTTATTTTTTATTTTTTTTGTTCTCAGGTGCAGTTAATATCTTAGTGGGACAGTGCTGTTCATTTGTACTAAATCGAATCTTGGCATCTTCTAGTTTTTCCTAGAACTTTCATTGCAAAATTTTGATTCCTAAATACGAAATCATAATAGGGTTTGATTGGTAAGGACCGTAACTTTAAAATTTTTGCGGTAAGAAAAATCTGTAGATTTTTTGCTGTGGTTTTAAATTTTATTGCTGTAGAATTTTATGGAAAA
>NW_013618904.1:0-1463 GCF_000695525.1 Brassica oleracea var. oleracea
ATCCCTAATCCAGCCGTAACACATTTACATGAAAACAAAAACACAGCTGTAATACAAAACATGAAAATCCCTAATCCAACCGTAATACCAAAAACATTAAAACAAAAATACAAAGGTAATACAAAAACATGAAAATCCCTACAACACTTGCTTACATCGTACAAGTTTTCGCATTATGTCCACTCTGTCTATATCGAGAACATGTGTGTTCTTTCCTGGGACGCTTTTTTTGAAGTGCAACTTCTAAAGCAGATTTCATCCTATTTTTCTTAGGTCTTCCTGGCTGTTGACGAATAGACGGGGACAAGCACAGTTGGTTAGCCACGATTTCTGGAACAGGTTGCGCTGAGTCAGCCGGCATGACCGGTTCAGCGTATGCGCTCACCAAATATGCACTGTTATAGTAAGGATTGCACAGGGATATACGACAAATATTGTTGTACTCAGAAGTTGCGATTACGTGTACACATGGTAATTTCTCGCGTTTGAAACGCCGACATGTGCATTTTCGCTCTACCAAATTAACAACATTCAAAGACTCGCTAGAAGATCCATATTTAACTTCAGTGTGATGATCATCAATCCTTTGGACCGTCAAATCTCTGGCGGCAGTTACACGACCCTATTAACAAAAAAAGAATAAATATGAAATGACTGACTTATTACATATTACGGCTGATTTAAGAACTACAAAGGCTTGTTTAAGAATCTTATGAATTTTAAAGACAGACTTATTTTTACTGTTACGACTAACTTACATGTAGTAGTTTCTCGACACCACGCGTAAGCGTCGTTGGCTGCGATCTGGCATCCTCTCTCCGTTCAGAAAACCATCTGGTCATCATAACCCGTATCGATTCTAATATTCGAACAATGTTTAGACCTCTAGCATTCGACAATGCTCTGTTCATTGATTCTGCTATGTTTGTAGTCATCAAATTGTACCTCTCGCCCGGGAAATGAACACCCGTCCACAGTTGGACATCAGCTCTTTGGAGGTAGCCGTGGAGTGCAGGATTAATCGCTTCAATCTCCTCGAAAATTGCAGTAAAGTCAGACATCCTAAAACATCTCGCCGCTTTCTTCACCAGACGGAATGCATCTTTTCCTTTGTACCGTCCCAATATGTTCTTATATAAATGGTAGGTGCATATTCTCCGAGCAGCTAACGGATACACATTTCTAATTGCTTTCCCTATCGAGTTATGCCTATCCGAGATTATCGCAAGATCCTCGTCGTCAGGAATCAGAATTTTTAGTTGCGTAAAAAACCAATGCCACAAATCATCATTTTCTGTGTCAACCACTGCGAAGGCTATTGGAAAAATCTGAAAGTTACCGTCCTGAGCTAGTGATGTGAGTAGCGTCCCTTTGTATTTACCATTGAGAAACGTGCCGTCGACTACAACAACTTTACGCATGAAAGGAAACCCATTTACGCTCGCACCAAAGGCAAGAAACAC
>NW_013618904.1:1684-1883 GCF_000695525.1 Brassica oleracea var. oleracea
TAAGACAGCCACAACGTAAAAATAACTCAACCCTATCTCTACTGTAACTCAGCCGCATATAACATTATAGTAACCCAGCCGCATTGTATGAATATGTCAGCCGCTACATTTGATATTACTCAGCCGTATCGTTAAAATAACTAAGCCACAAAAAAGTAATTACCTTTATACCAAACTGCTTAGTGATAGCTATTCCGAC
>NW_013618905.1:0-1878 GCF_000695525.1 Brassica oleracea var. oleracea
GCCTAGCTTAATCATAAACTTGTTAGGATCTATTGTGTGCCTTAGCTCTTTGTGGATTTGATCCCTAAGTACTAAGACTGAACCTCTTTTTTAAGAGAGTAAAGTCACTCCTTGGGGTAATTTGAGTGATATCAAGACAACCACCAAGCGCTTGGAACATTAAGCTAAAGACGATTCTCAAGGAGCTGAACTTTACCAAATTCTCTAAAGAACCGTCATTGTTCAGGAAAAAATACAAAAGGGCATCTTCTTCTAGTTTCAGTTTACATGGATGATCTACTAGTCACGGGATCAAATTTGGCTATCATACGAGAATTTAAAGCAGCGATGTAACTAAGTTTGAGATGAGTGACCTTGGAAGACTTACTTACTATCTTGGGATTGAAGTAATTCAATTTGAAGATGGTATAATATTAAAACAAGAAAGCTATGCTTCTAATATACTTGAAGAAGCAAGGATGAGTGATTGCAATGCAGTCCATATACCAATGGAACCGGTCTAAAGCTATAAAAAGCATCGGAGGAATAAAAAGTAAACGAGAAGGAGTTTAGGAGAAACATTGGGTGTCTACGATACCTGATTCATACTCGGTCTGATTTTTCTTACTATGTTTGGGTACTTAGTCGATATATGCATGAGCCTAAGGTGTTTCATGCAGCAGCCTTGAAGCATGTACTTAGGTATCTACGAGGTAGCTTCTCACTCAGTTTGTTTTTTAAACGAGAAAATAAGAGAGGACTCATAGGATATAGTGACAGTAGATACAATGTGGATCCTGATAATGGTAGGAACACAACATGGCATATCTTTTACCTTAACGTTTGTCCAACAAAGCAAGAGATCTTCGCTCTGTCTTCATGCTAGGCTGAATTTATGGCAGCAACAAAGACAGCAAAACAAGCAATATGGCTTTAAGAGCTTCTTGAGAGATCGTGGATGATACTAAGAAGGCGGTGGTAGTATTGATAACAAATCTGCGATTTCTTTAACCAAGAACTCAATATTTCATGGAAGAAGCAAGCACATACATAAACGGTTTCACTTCATAGGAGAGTGCGTTAAAGATGGCCTTGTAGACGTGGAACATGTAGCTAGAAAGGAGCAGAAGGCTGACATTTTAAGAAAGGCGCTTGGGAGAATCAAGTTTAAAGAAATGAGAGACTTTATTGGAGTTCAAGATGTGAAGAATGGTGGTGTCAAGCTTAAGGAGGAGAATGTTGACTTAACTTGAAGTTAACATAAGCTATCCTAATGAGTTTAGGATTAGGAAGATTTGTTTTAGAGTTATTTAGTTGTGTGTTTCCTAATGAGTTTAGGAGATTATGATTGTTATATAAGGAGATACCATGATGTGGTATAACTTATGAGTTTTGATAGAGTTTTAGTTTTAGTTTTGAGTTAGTTCCTAAAGCGATAAAAGTGTGTTTTTGATATTGGTTCTAAGAGTTCGATTTCAATAACTACCTGGTGTGCCATGAAGATAATGTGCTGTGTGAGTGGAGATTATTGTAACATCCTAACTTATGTATATGGTTTTAAAAGAAAAACTAAAAGAATTGGTTTAGTTATGTCATTAAATTTCAGGTATTTTTGGTCACTTGTCAAACAAAATTTATGTTGAAACGTGTTTGAACTGTTATAGCTAAACATATTAGTGATCGATCGAAAAAGGGGTTTCAATACCGTGGGAATGAATGTAAAGAACATGAAAAATCATGTAGTGATTCTAAGCAGTGCCAGTACTGTAATATTTAAGATTTCATAGAAAATTTAAAATTAAAGCCCTTATTTATATATTAAAATATTGCTAAATTTTTGAAATTTCAATACAACTTCTATTATATAAAAACTAACAAAATCTATTAATTTTAGAAAAA
>NW_013618906.1:0-1877 GCF_000695525.1 Brassica oleracea var. oleracea
AAACAGAACAAATTGGTATCAGAGCTTATCCTCTGAAACTGAGAACAAGAAGCCGCAGCTTCACACGAGAGAGAAAGAATGGAAGACGAGAAGATGAAGTTACCTCATTTCGACGGTCACTGGGATCATTGGAGTGAAGTCATGGAGAATTTCTTCAGAGAAAAGGGGCTTTGGAGCATGATTGAGAACGGATATGAAGATTCATCAATCACCACGGTGCTGACTGAGGAGCAGAGGAGACAGCTTGACAACGCCAGAACCAACGATCACAAAGTCAAGCACTACCTCTACCAAGCCATCGACAGGACAACATTTGAGCAGATCCTGGATAGGAAGAACTCCAAAGTCATTTGGGACTCCATGAAGATGAAGTTTGGAGGTAATGCAAGGGTGAAGAAGTCTCTCTTACAGAAACTGAGAAGGGAGTTTGAGGTGCTTGAAATGAAGGAATCTGAGAGCATTGATGAGTATTTTGCTCGGGTCATGTCCATCTCAAACCAGATGAGAAGCAATGGAGAGGTAATGAGCGACACCAAGGTAGTGGAGAAGATTCTCAAAACACTTACTGAGAGGTTCATGTACGTGGTGGTTTCGATCGAGGAGTCAAAGGATGTGGAAACAATCTCCATTGATGAACTGCAAAGCACACTAGCAGTTCATGAGCAGAAGTTTAAGAAAGTGGAGAAGGGTGAAGAACATGTACTGAAGGTGACTCATGGAGAAGATACGGGAGCCAGAGGAAGGCGACCAGCTTGGAGAGGAAGAGGAAGAGGTCGTGGGAGAAGTACCTTTGACAAAAGAAATGTGGAGTGCTACAAGTGTCATCGTTTGGGTCATTTCCAGAATGAATGTCCAAAGTGGGATGGAGAGGCAAATTACGCAACACTTGATGAACAAGAAGATATGCTCTTGATGGCAGTTATTGAAGAGGATGAGCGTGAAGAAGAACTTGAAGCCATCGTGGAGGAAAACAGAGAAATGGTGCTGATGACCAACACTGAGAGCAAAGAAGAGTTGCGGAAGAAAACATGGTTCCTGGACTCAGGCTGCTCAAACCACATGACAGGAGACAAGACAGTGTTCACTTCATTTGATCTTAAGTTCAAGCATTCTGTCAAGCTAGGAAACAACAAAAGAATGGAGGTGACTGGGAAGGGGAACGTAAAACTGAAGTTGAATGACACATCATACACCATCAGTGATGTGTATTACGTTCCGGAGCTGAGAAACAACCTACTAAGTCTTGGCCAAGTCCAAGAGAAAAAGCTTGTCATCATCATAAGAGAAGGAAGCTGCAAGATTTATCATGATGACAAAGGGCTCGTTGCAGAGAGTAAGATGAGTCTGAACCGAATGTTTGCCTTGTTTGATCAGACGATTGGAGCAGCAAGACAACAACAATGTTTCCAGATGTCAAGTGAGGATGTTTCGAGGCTCTGGCATGAGAGATATGGTCATCTCAGTCACCGAGGTTTGAAGACACTGATGAACAAGAGTATGGTGCGAGGTCTACCTACATTCGATGTGCAAAACCTCACGTGCACTGACTGTATGGTTGGCAAACAATCAAGGAATGCGATCCCAAAGAAGAGTACATGGAGGGCTAAAGAGGTACTAGAGCTTGTTCACTCAGACATCTGTGGGCCGATCAGTCCTATCTCAAGCAGTGGGAAGAGATACATCATGAGTCTGATCGATGATTACAGTAGGAAAGCATGGGTGTACTTCTTGAAGGAGAAGTCTGAAGCGTTCTACTCTTTCAAATGCTTCAAAGAGAGAGCCGAGACAGAGACAGGAAGGAAGCTGAAATGCCTTAGAACAGACAGAGGAGGTGAATACACGTCTCATGAATTTGAAGATTACTGCAAGGAACATGG
>NW_013618907.1:0-107 GCF_000695525.1 Brassica oleracea var. oleracea
GCAGTTCAGGATGGACAACTACCCAGACAGCTCCGGCACCGACTCCAACACCTCCGACTACGACTAGGAACCTCCTCCTCTTTTAATATTATTAAATATTTTGAATT
>NW_013618907.1:1720-1877 GCF_000695525.1 Brassica oleracea var. oleracea
ACGGTATTCGAATACTGACGGTATACGAATACTGACGGTATACGAATACTGACGGTATTCGAATACTCACGGTATTCGAATACTCACGGCATACGAATACTCACGGTATTCGAATACTAACGGTATTCGAATACTGACGGTATACGAATACTCACGG
>NW_013618908.1:0-1875 GCF_000695525.1 Brassica oleracea var. oleracea
CTTGTTGTCTCCTTAGGTGTTGCAGGACCTATTCGCATAGCTCTGTTAGAACATTTTACGCCATGCATTTCTGTCATTGCTTTGGTCCTCTCGTTTACATCTCCAAACCTCACAAAACCGAAACCCTTTGATCTACCAGTATATGTATCTATGATAACTATTGCATCTCTAACCGAAGGATAGATCTCTGAAAAGGTGTTGTACAATAGAGAATTAGAGACATCTGGCGCCAAATCCCCCACAAAAATAGAGAGCTCATGTTCATTCTCCTCGCCGGTGCTAGAACTGGCCCAATTTAAACGGAAAGGCATATCTGTATTCGGCATATATGTTCCATTAAACTTCTTCAAAACTTTATCAGCGACATCATGCGAAAGAAACTCCACAAAGCCATAACCTTCAGATAAACCAGTGTGCTTATTGCGGATAACCTTGATCGAAACCACCTGAATCAAAACGTGGTTACACATATTTAGAAGTTAGAACAAAATTAACAAGAAACATAGATAATATGAAAATATAAAATGTACTTTAAAATCTAAGTTTCTAAGATAATAATTGATATATTTTAGAGGAAAATAGAGATTATATTAAAAGATATCATTTACTCACGACCTTGTGTTTATAGCCATCAAGAAACGAAAAAAATCCAATAATTGTGTTAAGAAGGTAAAAGGAGAGAAAACATTTTAAGATGGTCCAAATATTAAAATAAACTGAAAACCGAAGCAGTAAATTAACTATGATTACATGTCTAAAATACTAACAATCAATACATAAACACAAATATACTTATTTGGAACCAAATGCAAAAAGATACACTGATAAATGGGAAAATTTCACAATAAGATTATTTGTTCAGCTAAATTCCGATAATAAATTCCTGTGTTTCTAGTTGGAAAATTCAGTAGGCAAGTAGATTACAAAAAAAGCTACCATTATTATCGACCACCTCAGACTCCATAACCAGAAATCCCATAACCGAATAAACAAGATTAAAGTAATATATCTTTTAGTAAGGTCAAAACATTACAAGATATGAAAAACTGAAACAGAAAAATACTACCCAAGAGATACATATATCATATGAGTCGCACACATTCAGAACCAATGAACACGAAAGAAAGATGATGTGAGAATCAAAAACTAGATAATTTCAAAAGCTATTTCTATGAAGACTAGAGAGTTGACAAATCGTATGGAAATAAATTACTTAGAAACATAACAGTTCTATGAACAAACTCATGCACCACCGCATAAACATACAAAAGAAAACCCTATAAATGTAGAATAGAACAAAAGTAAGAAAATATTTGTAAGAAGATTTAAGCATCGAATGTCATGGAAAATTCAAGCTAGAAAATATTAGTATAAAAATATACATTGCACTTGTTTTTAATAACCTTAACCAAAATATTATACATCAAACATGAGTAAAATATATTTATATATATCAAATCAATGAGACACATAGATACTAAGATAAATGTTGAAAATTCCAACCTTGTATATAATATGAAAGAAGTTGACAATTTAAAAACACAAATAGATTACTTTTTTTGGAACGCGGCTTCATTAAAATCATCATTAAAATCATCAGAGTTATGCAACAAATAGATTACTTTAAAAGCTAATTTGCTATGATTAAAGTTGACAATTTAATGACCCAAATATATTATCTTAAAAGCAAATATTTTTTTTACAACCTCATGTTCCATAACAATGAATAATAAAATGTGTGTTGTGTTATATAAAAACAATAACAAATTTCAAAGGTCAAATCTATACAGTCAACACTTAAGCATGACGACAACACTTATCAAAAATAAAAGAATTATTATGTTAGTTAGCGAATATAAATAGAGAGAGAGAGAG
>NW_013618909.1:0-1874 GCF_000695525.1 Brassica oleracea var. oleracea
GTGGACTCATGTACTAACATATGATGATGATTAAAGAGGTTTGAAACATTTGTTATCTCTATTTTAAAGAGGTTTGAAACCTTTGTTATCTCTATTTCTCTAGAAAATATCGATTTTATAATGGTTATTCCACTAATTACGACAATAACGGTTAACACATAGATTTTGAGAAAATTTCAAAAATACGACAATATTGTTTTAATGCATAGTCGCATCATGCACAAACATATGATGATGTTCAAATAGGTTTGGAGCCTTTGTTGTTTCCGTTTTTCAAGAAATTAGCGATTTTATAGTGGCTAATCCATCGATTTAGGGAGTATTATAAAGTTTTACTAAACTAATTGATTAAAAATTATAACGATTTCTATTTACCACAAAAAAGAGTTTAACATACAATAATACAAATGTAGAATGTGGTTAAAAATTTTAAAACAACACTAAAAAGTATAAGCTTCAGTATATAAAGCGTTTAACGTAAAACTCAATATTTTCGTAGGGGGTTAACACATAGATTTTGAAAAAAATTAAAAAATTATAGCAATGTTGATTTAATGCATAGTTGCCTCCTGAACTAATATATGATGATTTCAAAGAGTTTTGGAACCTTTGTTGTCTCCATTTCTCTAGAGAATAGCGATTTGTAATAGTTAGTCCACTAATTTAGGGAGTATATGAAGTTTTACTAAATTACAATATTGTTTTAATGCATAGTTGCATCATTCACTAACATATCATGATGTTCAAATAGGTTTGGAGCCTTCGTTGTGTCAGTTTTACAAGAAATTAGCAATTTTATAGTGGTTATTCCACCAATTTAGGAAGTATTATAAATTTTTCCTAAATTAATTGATAAAAAAATTATAACGATTCTCATATACCACGAAAGAGAGTTTAAATACATTAATACAAATGTAGAATGTGGTTAGAAATTTTAAAACAACACTAAAAAGTATAAGCTTCAGTATATAAAGCGTTTAACGTAAAACTCAATATTTTCGTAGGGGGTTAACACATAGATTTTGAAAAAAATTAAAAAATTATAGCAATGTTGATTTAATGCATAGTTGTCTCCTGAACTAATATATGATGATGGTCAAAGAGTTTTGGAACCTTTGTTGACTCCATTTCTCTAGAGAATAGCGATTTGTAATAGTTAGTCCACTAATTTAGGGAGTATATGAAGTTTTACTAAATTACAATATTGTTTTAATGCATAGTTGCATCATTCACTAACATATCATGATGTTCAAATAGGTTTGGAGCCTTCGTTGTGTCAGTTTTACAAGAAATTAGCAATTTTATAGTGGTTATTCCACCAATTTAGGAAGTATTATAAATTTTTCCTAAATTAATTGATAAAAAAATTATAACGATTCTCATATACCACGAAAGAGAGTTTAAATACATTAATACAAATGTAGAATGTGGTTAGAAATTTTAAAACAACACTAAAAAGTATAAGCTTCAGTATATATAGCGTTTAACGTAACACATAGATTTTGAGAAAAATTCAAAAAATATTGCAATATTTCTTTAATGCATAGTTGCCTCTTCTATTAATATATGATGATGGTAAAAGAGGTTTGAAGCTTTTTTGTCTCCATTTCTCTAGAGAATAGCGATTTGATAATGGTTAGTCCACTAATTTAGGGAGTATATAAAATTTTACTAAATTAATTTCTAAAAAAAATGGAACGATGCTAATGTACCATGAAATAGAGTTTAGCATACATTAATTCAAATTTAGAATGTGATTAGAAATTTTAAAACAACACTAAAGATTATAGGTTTCGGTATATAAAACATTTATGAAAAACACATAGTTTTTGAGAAAATTTCGAAAAATATGACAATATTGTTTTAATGCATAG
>NW_013618910.1:0-1871 GCF_000695525.1 Brassica oleracea var. oleracea
CGAGGAGAATTCCATGCGCTTCTTTCCTCTGGTTCTATCTTAGCATTGACTAGTCAGCATCATGGGACTAGCGGTTCTGCACTCTGGCTGCCCATTGATCTTTTCTTCGAAGACATAATGGATGGAACACAAGCTGCAGCGGCCAGCGCTGTCGAAAATCTAACTGGTGCTAGTACATTTATCTCTATTTGTCCTTCTTGCATTTCTCCTCTCGTAAATATCTACATACCTATTATTATGTGCTTTTATTTGAACATAAGAAAATATCTGCAGGTCTTGTAAAAGCACTGCAGGCAGTTAATAGTACAACATGGCATGATGCCTTTCTTGCTCTATGGCTAGCAGCCTTACGCCTTGTGCA
This sequence comes from Brassica oleracea var. oleracea, assembly GCF_000695525.1. NCBI lineage: Eukaryota > Viridiplantae > Streptophyta > Magnoliopsida > Brassicales > Brassicaceae > Brassica > Brassica oleracea. The sequence goes on from NW_013618910.1 coordinate 362, forward strand.
AAGGGTAAGGATCTATTCTGAGCAACTACTAAGAATTTTAAGCTCCTAGCCTCCTAGAATAGGTTGTTCTTGTCTTAGGGCTTCTAGGAGAATCAATGTCTGCGCTACTTCATGGATCTGAAATAAGTAGTAACATATGTGAAGCACCAAATTACGTTTCACAATAAAACTTATACAAGATTCATAATTAGAAGGTCATATAGTGACAATGTTGCGCCTTATGCAGTATCTTTAATTGACCAATATGTTGTAATTTGAAGGAAAGAGATCCAATCGAGGGTCCTGTGCCCCGCACCGACACTTTTCTTTGTGTATTGCTATCCGTCACTCCACTTGCTGTTGCCAACATCATTGAAGAAGAAGAAAGTCAGTGGATTGATCAAAGTGCATCTAGCCCAAGCAACCAGTGGAAAGAGAAAAAAGGAAAATGCCGACAGGGATTAGTCAATAGCTTACAACAACTTGGTGATTATGAAAGCTTGCTGACACCACCCATTTCGGTACAGTCGGTTGCTAATCAAGCTGCTGCTAAAGCAGTTATGTCCATTTCCGGCATTACAAATGGTAGTGGATCTTACGAAAATACAAGCATGAACGAATCTGCAAGTGGCTGCTGTAAGTAAATTTGCCATCTACTCTCTCAATGTTATTTTGCGCCAGCATTCTGGTTTTGAACTCTCACCAAGAGTGCGGTTTTCCTTATTAACTCGGAAGTTGTTTTTTTTTCTCTGTGTGTTTATCTGCTCTGGTTTTATGTGGTGTTTTGACGGTTTCAAGTTATTCATTTGGGTTGTTTATTAGTAGTCTCTCTGTCCCATTATTGTTGGCTTGTTATTCTTTATCATTTTGAACTTTTAGCTTTCTTGTTGAATGTGATTGGTTTGTAATTGGCACAGCTGGTAACATGCGCCATCTGGTAGTGGAAGCTTGTATCTCCAGAAATCTGTTGGACACATCTGCATATCTCTGGCCGGGGTTCGTAAATGGGGGAACCAATCAAGTGCCTCAAGGTATCGCCGGAAATGTTTCTTGTTGGTCTCTAGTGATGAAGGGTTCTTCTCTAACACCATCATTGACAAATTCACTAATCACAACTCCAGCTTCTAGGTATGTTAAAATCTATGATCGATCTTTGTTTATGTTTCTCTTTAGGTAATTGGTTAAAGGGGGTATTAGTCGGAGAAACATATTTTATAGCAGTGCATGTTTTCTTACCTAGATTATCGTCTGCTTCCAAGACTCCATAAGCGGAGCTCGCCTTTTTAGTTAACTTTCTCAGTTGTAACTTGTAAGGCAACTGAAATTAATCACATTAATATGATGGAAGCTTAGCAGAGATCGAAAAGATTTACGAGGTTGCAACTACTGGTTCAGAAGATGAGAAGATAGCTGCGGCTTCTATTCTCTGTGGGGCATCTCTATTTCGGGGTTGGAGCATACAGGTATGTTTGGCATTTCAATTCTGTATCTGTGATCTGCATTTTCTAGATAGTTCTCTGTATTGCAAATT
>NW_013618911.1:0-1868 GCF_000695525.1 Brassica oleracea var. oleracea
AAGCCTCTTTAATCCTTCATAGAAGGTCTAATTACCACCGGGCAGTTTTATAAACATTGATATAATATAATTCAAACAACAGATTGGTATCAAGAAGAGTATAATAACACGGTATGTTAACTAAGAAAAAACATGATCATATATACTTGATCAAACTGCTTTTATCACATGACGCAATAAAACACATGAAAGGGGAACAGTAAGCACACTACTAGCCCACTCAACGTTAGCCCAAACTTCTTCATCACCATTCCGCTTCTCAAACGCAATCAAAGCACACCAAATATTCGTCTTCTCATGGCGATCACGAGCATTATACACAAACTCGTCCCAAATTATCAAGAGTTTCCCACCGTAGTTAGCCATTTCAATATGACCACTACCAGCTCGGCAATGCCTCTCCAGTACCGACAAACCGTCGACCCTTCTCGAGCCATTATGCTTCTTATCGTACCAAATAAACTTTGTACCAGTGTAACAGTACCTTACATTGTCTACCACAACACTACACTCAAACGTGGGTGCTACAACTTCCCATCTACCTTCTATGGTATCATAAATATGATACGTATTCTTCTTGCTGCTAATAACGTAGATCTTTTTCCCCATCACTTCCATTTTCCTAAGTGTAGAAACACGTAGGTAGAAGCCAGGGTCAGGTAAAGATTCCCAAGTTTGAGTCTTTGTATCGTAAACCTCACCCCAATTCTTGGATTCTTCTTGGCTACAACCTCCCATTACGTATATTTTCCCATCAAGGACACAAGCAATGGGATCCTCTCGAGCCACAGTCATCATTTTGGGGACTTTTCGCCAGATGCCAGTTCCTGGTTTAGTGACCGATAGATCGAAAGATGGATTACAGTATCGATTGATTGCGTAGCACTCTGAACCAACCTTACACATGAACGTTGGTGGACGACGACAATAAGAAGAGGGTATTGGTACTAACAGAGCATTCCCGGTAGACTCTTCCTTCTTCCCCAAGTCATTGGTTAGGGCTTGGTTAGGTTTTAACCAGAGACTGAACCAGGAAGGACTAGGACTTTTAGTGGGAAAATGAAAACAGACAAGAAGGATTTTTTCACATGTTTTTTGAAGAAACCTAGTATCTTTGAGCTTGGACGATGAGATGAGAGAGGCAAAGGTCTTGCTGACTAGAGAGAGTTTAGGGTAGTACGATGGTGATATCCGGGCTATGCAGTTCAGAAGGATGTCATTTGGAAGAGAAAATAACGAAAGAGATGGATTCAAATTCTTCTTCTTTTTCTCTGATGGTTCAGATTCGGAGTTCATAGCTGCAGAGGCGGCCGTTGTAGCACAAGAAGAGGGAGTTTTGTAAAACTAGGGTTATACTAAAACATTATATAAGTGCTAGATTTTTATGCTAAGGCTCTGATTGGGGTTTGGCTTTAAAAGCTTTGATTTAATTTTAAAGATTTTTTTATGTTTTTTATTTATTATCAGCATAGTCCTTATATCTTAAGGAAGAAACATTGTAATAAATGTGTTCACACTACAATAGACACGTGACACTTTCACAGCGATTTGAGAATGAACACGCTGACGTGTCACGTGTATAGAGCTTCTCAACCAAACTCTACATAAATGTGTTCACATTATGTATTTTACGTTTTGCTTTTAAATATAAAACTCACATGTAAGATTCCAATAAAATTCACACTATCCAGATTTTTCGATTCGAATATAAACAGATAACAAATCGAAAGTCAATTTTTTCTCTTGGAAGTTGAAATATTTTTTTAAAAAAATATTTCTTTCACTATCCACCAAATTGTACGTAGTGAAATGATTTGTTTTAATAAGTTTACTTTCTTTTTCTTTAATTATTATATTTTATAATATGA
>NW_013618912.1:0-1867 GCF_000695525.1 Brassica oleracea var. oleracea
GATAGTCAGGCCGAGAGTTAAACCGGCTAAGCAACAACAAACAAGCCTTTATCGAAAGTAAAAGGTTAGTCATATGTTTTTTCAATAGCCAATGCTTGAATTGAGTTGTTGTTGTGTTTAGTTGAATAGTTTAGTTAGCTTTTGATTTCGTCTTTCTCTTCTCGTGTATCAGTTTGCTTTGAGTTAACTAGTTTCATGGTTTAACTCACAAAACTATAAAGTGATATGAAAGCTAAAGTGATATGAAAGCTAACCAACAAAACTTAGACTTAAATGATATTGTAAGCTTTAACAAAACACTCTAATGTTTGCAATAAGTGTCTGAGTTGATGGAAGTAGGTAATGGTTATTAGCTAAGAATTAACTACAACTACTACCATTTAAACCCGAGATTGTGAACTCAATCTCTCTTCATCATCTTCTTCTTTGTATGAAATCGTTTCCTATGGATTCAAACAATAATCCTAGTCAGTCTCAATCATACTTTAGTCTTCTTAACTTCCCTTATGATAGATTCTCTCCCAGTGTAAACTTCTCCTCTTCTCAAACCCAAACCCCTTTTCTTAGTCCACAACCGAGTTCCCAGCCGAGTCAACCTCCTAGTCAAGCAGAAGAGACACCAGAAGAGCGTAGAGAGAGAAGGATATGGTCCACACAAGATGACTTAGTCCTAATAAGTGGCTGGTTAAACACATCGAAGGATTCCATTGTTGGCAATGACCAAAGGGGTGGGTGCTTTTGGAAGCGTATAGCCGATTATTATGCATCAAGTACTCATGTACTTGATGGTGCTGAGCCAAGAAACCATGAGCATTGTAGACAACGGTGGCAAAAGATTTCTCGCGAAGTGAGCAGGTTCTGTGGAACCTATGCAGATGCAAAGGGTGAGAAAGCTAGTGGGATGAATGATTTGGACATTCTGCAGAATGCTCACAAAATCTTCACTTTGCTGTATAAGAAGAAGTTTGGTTTGGAGTATGCGTGGAATGTCCTGCGGTTTGAACAGAAATGGTGCGACCACACCCCTATGAACCCAACTCCGAAGACAACCAGCTCTAACAAGAGAAAAGCCGATGATGCAGCACCATCTACAGTATCTGTTGTTGGTGAGCATGAGAGCAGGCCTCCTGGTATAAAGGCCATGAAAAGGTTAAGGAACAAAGGGAAAGACAAGGATGCCCCAGCTTCGAACATTAGTCAGATATGGGAGATCAAACAGAAAGATTTGGACGTGAAGAAAGAACTCCAAAAGATGTCACTTCTTGATACCCTCATTGCCCGCAATGACACTCTTGATGAAGATGAGAAAGTCATTAAAAAGAGCCTAATGCGTCAACTATTTAAAGAACTTTGAACTGTCTGTTGCAAGTTTGTTTGCCTCTGTCTTTGATATGTTTTATGCTTTAGGAAACGAGTCTTGTAATGAACCAGTTTGGTTTCAGGATATGTTTTAATGAATCAGTATTGTCTTCTCTTGTTTTGATGAATTATGTTTTAGTTTCATTCTTGCACAAGTGTAAACTTCTAAACTAATAACAAACTCTGTTTTTTGGTTTCAGGTTGAAGAAGACATGGGACTTGACTCTATCTACGACTATGGAATAAACAGCCCATTACTATGCTCTGCAACTTGGTCTTGCTGAGGTTGGATACACTGGCTGTGAAGAGGAGGCTCAAGCTGAACCTGATTACGGAACACAACTGATGCAGCTCAGGGATCTGCAAAGCCTTGCAGACCAGAGGGTGGTGCACCTGGAGAGGGTTTCAGAGCAGAGGTTGGTCAACCTGGAGAGGCTTGTTGCTGAGTTAGGTGAGAAGAAACCATTGATGTGGCCTTATTGTATTTGCTGCATTGTGGTAGCAATGG
>NW_013618913.1:0-1866 GCF_000695525.1 Brassica oleracea var. oleracea
TGGAAACAAAATATTTGAGAATATTCACTTTCATATTTTGAAAAAATTGATTTAAAAAAAAAACAAAAAAAAAGTGGTAACCTTCTTCTCACGCCATCTTCTATATTCTATTGATTGTTCACAAAATTTTCACATTAATTCTACCATGATTCATATATATGCTTCCACAGATCTATCGGTCAATAATTCGAGATCGGTCGATCTTTATGAAATCGACCTTTGTCGATCGAGTGAAATGGACCAGGTCGATCAGTATATGCTCCGTGTTTTTTTTGTTCTGCATAATGACCAGGATCGATCGATCGATCCGTTCGACCTTGTAATTTCGGATCGATCGATCCCGCTTGATCGAACTCATTATTTATTATATTTAAAAATTACAGTTTTAAGGGTGTTATTGCCATTTTGAAAATAATTAGCCTAATGAGACATAAAGTATATGAGATTAGTATATGAGATTAGTATAAAGCGACATAGTTATCATTTTTTACTTTAAAAAAACAATTTTCCCTGGATAAAATCAGTTCAGATTTTTAGTTTGGTTTGTAAGTTTGGTTTGGAGAAGAATTTTATTTTCCACTGATCCTATTTTTGAGGATAATTTTTCATCCGCCTACCAAAACTGTATATTTCTTTATGTTGAAAGGAATAATAAGTTGATAAAAAAAATTGTCAGCTAACAGTACACAATCATAGACCCCCAAAAAAATTAAAAAAAAAATTTGATCAAGGCAGAATAAAAAGCAAGTAAAGAATATGATGATGATTCTTGAAAAATAAACGTATCAACCATCATTCCTTCTTCTATCCTCCCTGTCACTGACCGACACCCTTTTCTTCTTCATTGGCAGTGCCCGTCCGGAGTATTGTGGCGCCTAAAGAGAATTAAAAATTCATGACCCTTAAAACCAATAATTGTTTTTAGAACTTAGCTTTTAAACCAAACAAAAATTCATCAAGAACCCTAATATATTGATTTATCATATTGATAAAATAATTATTCTAAAACGTTCATATGCATTTAACATGTTGCTTGAAAATACTATTGGTTTCCGGTTACGGCAATTCGTTTTGTATGTATTTAGCTCATTTCTTATATTGTTGCCAGCAACAGACATAATTAATAACTAGAATAACTTTATTGTACTTAGAGTTGGAAAACAGAACAACGCTTTAAAGAAAAAAAAATAAGAGGAAAAATGAATAGTCTCATAAATGGCATCGCTTTTGTTTTTGCCAAAGAAAATTAGTTGGTTTGATTATATTATTTAATACAATATAAACAAAGAAACTAAGGTTATAAATAAAGGAATCAAAATCATTAGATTCTTTCAATTATTATAAAAATGGGAAAAAATGAACAAGGAAACTAAAGTTATAAACAAAGGAATCAAAATCATTAGATTCTCGGTTATTATAAAAATGGGGGGGGGGAATGAAAAAAACCAGGTTTCGAACATGCATACGTGAGGTAAGAGGAAAATAATTTAAGCCACTGGACCTAAAAGGATTGCTTGCAAATGGCACCCTTAAAATATATATATCGTTTGGCGCCTAAAGCCCAAACTTTACGGGCTTTACCTCAGGGCCGGGTCTGTTCATTGGGCATGTGCAACATGTAATTTTTCTATTTGATATCAGTTTGGTTGGTACTCATCTTCCGGCATCGTGATGTGTCACACTAGTAGTGGCAACTGTAGTAAGTCGCACAAAAACAAAATTTGACCTCTCACAAAGCGTTCCAACCAGTATAATACCGCCATCTGGTCATGACAGTGCAGATAAGCTCGTGCCAGCTTTTAAAGAACGATTTCCATCATTTTCTCTAATAAAAATGTCAGCTTGGTACTTGATCGACCAACCAAT
>NW_013618914.1:0-1865 GCF_000695525.1 Brassica oleracea var. oleracea
ATAATTCGCAACTTAACTTTTCATCAGCAAGAATGAGATGTATGTCACACGTTTTCGCGGCTGTATCCATTTCCAAAACTTTCAAAATTTGACCCACATTTCACTCTGAAAACCCTAAGGTCAGATCTGAAAGTCGAAACAAAGTCTTGGTACTTTTTTCCTTCTTTTTTTTGCCAAAATTTGTAACGTAACGATTGTGATGAATGTATAGTATTTATAGGACAATACTTTGAAAAGGAAAATGTAAATATTCTATGTATATCTCCGTTCAATTGCCAGTTAATAAAGCATTAAATTATAGTCATAGATTAATTAGACATGATCCTATATTGTACAATAGTATAACTTAATTTTGATAACTTTCCTTTATACCGAAAAAATATTTGGATTGATTTTATGGAATTTTCGAACTGATGATAAATAAATATTGCAAAAATAAATAAATACGAGTAAATGTACCCAAACTAAATTGGAATAAAACACATAGATTGTGGATAATAAATAAGAGCAAATGTAGCCAAAATCTCAAACTATCTCAAACTACTTTCTTTTGCTTTTCTTCGATCCTGCGAAAACAAAAAATGTTAACATATATTATGATAATTTTACATAAATAATTGAATATATTTATGAACATTGTTTTCAAATTAGTAACTGCTTCAATTAATGGATTGAAAACATTATCTCAGATTATCCGGGAATGTTGGTAATCTCTCTATATCCCCTATATATTATATACAAAAATGGACCATTGTATCATACTGTTAATATAATAAATATTAGAATGAATGTATCATATGTATTTATCTAACAATTTAGAACTCCAACTTTCAAGAATCTTAGCACGCAAATGACAATGTCACCGGCATAAGATGACCAAAATGTATTGAGATATTCTGCCATTGTTCCATATGCAACACAAGTAACTCGATGGAGGCTAAAGTTAGGATTAAACAAAAAAAACAAACAATTATACAGTAATCATATAGGTTAATAAGCATTATCATCAAAATAAAAAAAAATTATATTAATTAAGTTGTAGTACACTTACATGATATAATACTGATAGGTTTGAGAAAATCAGTTCCAGCATTTTGATTAAATCCCCACCTTTAGATTTCCAACTGATATAAGAACCCCTAATATGTCTAATATGAAGTTGAACAACAGTTAGTATGTAACATAATAAAATAAACCAAACATAATAGAAGGATATAGTTCTAAATGAATGAAAACTTGAGATGGATTAATCCCATGCTTAACTCATTGTATTTTACGAATGAGAATATTTCGGGTGTATCTTCTGCACATATGAATTCAACACAAGTAGTTGCAGCAAAAAGAATCTCATACTTATGACGTGTTACTCTGGTAATGCCAGTAGAATACTACTTTGAAATTAGAAAGTCTAACTAAGCTCTGCTTATTAAGCATACAATAGAATTTACACATTAAATTATTCTTCAGAGTAGCATGAATCATCTGGCCCTATAAGAAGAAAAAAAAAATTGTATGATTAGCAAAATACTATAATATATAATATAGATTATAGGTTTGTTGTATACATGTGACCAATACTCACATTTGAATCCATTAATATTTGACAACGGTAACCAAACATTCCATTCTTCTAGGTCCATTTCTGGACAATTTTGACTCTAACTGAAACATTCGAAGCTTGATCTTCGAACCCTTCGAGGAAAATGATAGCAGCCATGATAACTTAGTGTTTAATGAATGGAAAACAGCCCTTCATTTATACATGAAAATTAGGTCAAATGGGGAATGAAATCTAAATAATATCAATGATATCTTAACAAATTGATTTCGAATATTTGATTATACATCTCCAACTAAATTTCGGA
>NW_013618915.1:0-1863 GCF_000695525.1 Brassica oleracea var. oleracea
CGCAGACAAAAGCTAGTGCTAGTACTATTTTGAAAAGGACAAAAAAAAATTCCAAATATGATAGCTTATTATATCTCACGTTAATTTCATGTAAATGACAAATCTCCTAAAAGCCAAGTTGAGTTTTCTCCTTGACTACCTCAAATCTCCTATTTTGTGCCATTTTAAATACTTTGGATAGAGGATACTTTAGTTTACCTTTCCTTTGTAGAGACTGTTGAAGTAATTGCAAGATCCATAGTGCTTGTATCCGAACAGAATCTTGTCATCAAAGGGGACTCTAGTCACCATGTCATTGTTATAAACAAACCTTTCATACTCTATCCCATGCTTTTTCATTACTTCTTTCATATACTCCCCAAACTCCTCGTCCCCTATACGTGGCTGTCCAAATGTATAGACTCCTTCTAGCTTATCAAGTAGCTCATCCTCACCGTGAATTGCAAGAATCGAAGGAAACAGAGCAGCTATTGACCCGTTAGAATAAACTTAAGGTTCTTGTCTCTGGCAAGCATGTCCCTAAGCTTGTCTCTGGCAAGCATGTCCCTAAGCTTCTGTCTAATTGTGTAGTAAGCATATTGGTGTATGAGACTTATATATACAGTAAATACTAAACCCTAATAGTAATCTAATCCTAATGTTAAAATACTTTTAACTGGAGTTATTTTTAAAAATTTATAGTCAAATTTATGGTATTAAAATCAATTTCTCAAACTTTATTTACGTATTAACCGACGAAATAGCCTTTAAGTGTTCCTACCTTTTGAATTCTTATGGGTTTCTCTGATTTACTTGGAAAAATAAAACGTTGTATGTGTATCTATAATATACACATAGACATGCTACCTATATTCTAGTTAGTCACCGGACTCACGGGAAAAAAAAATCACTGAACTTAATTGGAAGAGGAAAACACAATTATTGAACTTCATTTTCAACCATTATTTCTCCAAATTTAGTATATTAATTCCAATGGATTTGCATTCAGCATATCTTGCAGTAAGAGCATCATTAACGGGATTTCTAGGTCCCGTCTCTTAGTGTTTTCAGAATTAAAAAAAAAGAGAAAAATAGCAATTACCTGAAACTATGTCTCTTAATCAAGCAAAAGAAGAGATGTCTCTTCTCGCTCTGTCTATCGTGAAGAAGGAAGAAAGAAGAAGAAGCCATGGCAGGAGTAGGATTTTTCTGGTGTAATCTCTTCATCTCCTTTCCTCTGTCTCTTCATCTCCTTTCCTCTGTAAATCCTCCCAGGTTATCATTTTCTCATCTTTTATGGTTTAATTGATTTCTCTCCAATTTTCCGAATTCCTTAGAGCTTCTTTTTGAATTTGCAGCCGAAGGATTTGGGGATGTTGATGCCAATCTTTCTTCGTAATAATACCTAACTTAATTCAATTTTTTTTTGCCAGATGTTGATGATTTCTACTCTCAATGCGATCCGGTAAGTCATGGAAGCCTTAATCGCAACGAGAGGTGATCCGTAAGAAAACCCCCAAAGCTATAATCAAATCTTAGACAAGAAGCCATGGAAGCTGAAACCGATGCGACGAAGGGACAAGAGTCGAAGCAACAGATCAGAGACGAAGAACTATTCAAAGCGGCAGAATCCGGTAATTTTTTGGTGTTCATGTCTTTATCTCTTCAACAGCTCGCGAAATCTATCAGTTTCCGAAACGAAGACGGTCGCTCTCTCCTCCATGTCTCAGCTTCGTTCGGTCATTCTCAGGTTTGCTTCCTTTACCCCAAGTACTAGAATCTATAGTTAGACAAAAGCATTATGGATTGTGTTGTTCCAAGTTTTTTAGCGATTTGGGTTTTACAAAGGAGAAAAAGTCAGATATTAAAAGCGTATGGTTGTGG
>NW_013618916.1:0-1130 GCF_000695525.1 Brassica oleracea var. oleracea
ATTCTTTTTTTATCCTTCAAACGATAACTCTCACCCGATATTTGTACCACATGACAGTGATGTAATAGCCGATCTAACATCGCAGCGGTCAACGTAACATCATCCGCAAATGACTTAGACCATTGGCTAAAGGGTAAGTTACTCGTCAATATCGTACTGCCTTTTTCATAACGCTTGGCAATCACGTTAAAGAACAGATTCGCTTCTTCACGTCCAAACGGTAAATAACCAATTTCATCGATAATCAGTAACTTTGGTCCCAGTACCGCACGTTGCATATAGGTTTTCAGTTTACCTTGCTGGTAGGCTGTACTTAGTTGCAGCATGAGATCGGCGGCGGTAATGAACTTGATCTTAATGTTGTTCATGATGGCCTTATAGCCTAATGCCATAGATAAGTGCGTTTTTCCTACTCCGCTAGCCCCGAGAAACACCACATTTTCTGCTCTAGCAATAAAGCTCAGAGTGAACAGTTCAATCACCTGTGATTTAGGGGCCCCTAGGGCATAATTAAAATCATAGTCTTCCAGAGTTTTGACTTGAGGCAGGCCTGAGAGTTTCATCAGTACCTGCTGGCTGCGCTGTTGCCTGGCAGCATATTCATGCGTCAAGATCGCTTCAACAAAGTCGGCATAACTTCCATCCTGACCTAATGTTTGTTGTGCATGATGTGACCATTGTGATGCGATGGCAGGCAGATTGAGCTTTTGGCAAAGCTGCTCTATACGGTCGTATTGCAGATTCATCAGGAAACTCCCAGCAACTGGTCATATACCGATAAGGGATGCTGCAAACTCTCGTAGGGCATGACATGCTCTGCTGCTGCAACAGGTACAGTGCTGGAACCTGTATCTGATTGCGGTAATGGCGTAAATTTTTGCTGCTCCTGTTGCAGTCGAACAGCCGGTTTTTCTTGCGTGGTGGCATGAATCCGCTGATTGGCGGTTTCATGCAGCCACCGGCCAATGTGGGCATTGGCGACATCAACATCTAACAGTAAACCCGAAGTCTTCAGGCTTGCTTTCAATGGCACAATAAAGCTTGATTTGAGGTATCCATTAAAGCGTTCAACTTTGCCTTTGGTCTGTGCACGGTAGGGCTTACATACGCGAGGACGAAAGCTGTATTTC
>NW_013618916.1:1143-1863 GCF_000695525.1 Brassica oleracea var. oleracea
TTCCATTTATGCTGCCCCTCCTGATAGGCATCCCGTTCAATCATGATCGTTTTAGCGTTATCAAACAGGATTTCTTGAGGTACTCCTGCAAAAAACTGAAATGCATTTTCTAGACCATCGATCCATGCATCGGTACGTTCATGATCATAAAATTTCACGAAAGTCGCTCTGGAATAGCCTAATGTTGCGACAAAGGCTTTCATGTTGCGTCGAATCGTGGTGAAATCCACCTGCATTTGTTGGCCAGGTTGGGTTTCAAAACGAATGACTGGCTCCAGTTTGGCAACTGGTTTTAATGTTGCAAGATATTCCCTCAAGATCCTGATCTTTCCTGGATATCCCAACCCTAAAATTTCCTGGTAGAGCACAACAGCAGGAATCCATTCAGGATGAGCTGCGTTTACACGTTGGAGTAAATAGGGTTTATATGGGTCAAGGATACTTATTCTAGGCTGTATACGCTGATACTGAGGTGTGGTGTTTTGCCGTAAATATTTACGTACGGTATTTCTGGACACCCCCAGTTCACGAGTAATGGCTTTAATCACCCCCAGTTCACGACTAATGGCTTTAATAGATTTACCTTGTTGATGAAGTATTTGGATTGTCACTGCTTGCTCCAAAGTTAACATGTTGAGCAGTCCAAAATGACCGCTATATTAACCAAGGGGGTCAGTTTTTAAATGCCATTAGGGGGTCATTTTTACACTGCCGCTAACA
>NW_013618917.1:0-1044 GCF_000695525.1 Brassica oleracea var. oleracea
TTGAAAGTGGGATAGCTTCTTCATCCTAACTCCTATTCGATTTATTCAACTTCCTAGGGATTCTCAACAACTCTATGTATCTAAATCAAGCTTCTTACATAGCGGTTCATCCTGGTTTTATAAGAATGACGAAGAAGTTGTCATATTCCCAAACAGGAAAACTGGGATCACCTGATTTGAAAGTGGGATAGCTTCTTCATCATAACTCCTATGAGATTTATTCAACTACTTGGTGATTCTCCACTACTTTATGTATCAAAATCAAGCTTCTTACATCGCGATTCATCCTGGTTTGATTAGAATGACAAAGAAGTTGTCATATTCCCAAACAGGAAAACTGGGATCACCTGATTTGAAAGTGGGATAGCTTCTTCATCATAACTCCTATGAGATTTCTTCAACTTCTTGGTGGTTCTCCACTACTTTATGTGTCAAAATCAATCTTCTTACATCGCGATTCATCCTGGTTTGATTAGAATGACAAAGAAGTTGTCATATTTCCAGACAGGAAAACTAGGATCACCTGATTTGAAAGTGGGATAGCTTCTTCATCCTAACTCCTATGAGATTTCTTCAACTTCTTGGTGGTTCTCCACTACTTTATGTATCAAAATCAATCTTCTTACATCGCGATTCACCCGGGTTTGATTAGAATGTCAAAGAAGTTGTCATATTTCCAGACAGGAAAACTAGGATCACCTGATTTGAAAGTGGGATAGCTTCTTCATCCTAACTCCTATGAGATTTATTCAACTTACTGGTGATTCTCCACTACTATATGTATCTAAATCAAGCTTCTTACATCGTGGTTCATCCTGGTTTGATAAGAATGACGAAGAAGTTGTCATATTCATAAACAGGAAAACTGGGAGATTTGAAACAGGGATAGCTTCTTCATCCTAACTCCTATGAAATTTATTCAAACTTCCTGGTGATTCTCCACTACTTTATGTATCCATATCAAGCTTCTTACATCGCGGTTGTTCATGCTGGTTTGAGAATGACGAAGAAGTTGTCATATTCCCAAACCGGAAAACTGGGATC
>NW_013618917.1:1280-1863 GCF_000695525.1 Brassica oleracea var. oleracea
AAACTTTATGGTGATTCTTCACTACTTTATGTATCAAAATCAATCTTCTTACATCGCGATTCATTCTGGTTTGATTAGAATGTCAAAGAGGGTGTCATATTCCCAAACAGAAAAACTGGGATCACCTGATTTGAAAGTGGGATAACTTCTTCATCCTAACTCCTATGAGATTTATTCAACTTCCCGGTGATTCTCCACTACTTTATGTATCAAAATCAAGATTCTTACATCGCGATTCATCCTTGGTTGATTAGAATGACGAAGAAGTTGTCATATTTCCAAACAGGAAAACTAGGATCACAAGATTTGAAAGTTGGATGCCTTCTTCATCCTAACTCCTATGAGATTTATTCAACTTCCCGGTGATTCTCCACTACTTTATGTATCTAAATCAAGCTTCTTACATCGCGGTTCATCCTGGTTTTATAAGAATGACGAAGAAGTTGTCATATTCCCAAACAGGAAAACTGGGATCACCTGATTTGAAAGTGGGATAGCTTCTTCATCATAACTCCTATGAGATATCTTCAACTTCTTGGTGATTCTCCACTACTTTATGTATCTAAATCAAGCTTCTTACATC
>NW_013618918.1:0-1862 GCF_000695525.1 Brassica oleracea var. oleracea
TACAAATGTAGAATGTGATTAGAAATTTTAAAACAACACTAAAAATTGTAGGAGTCAGTATATTAATAATTTACCGAAAAACTGAATATTTTGTAGTGGTTAACACATAGATTTTGAGAAAATTTTAAAAAATATGGTAATATTGTTTTAATGCATAGTTGTATCATGAATTAACATATGATGATGGCCAGAGAGGTTTGGAACCTTCTTTCAGTCTTCGTTTTTCTAAAATAGGGATTTTATTGTGGTTTGTCAACGGATATACGGAGAATATTAAGTTTTACTAAATTAATTGATAAAAAATAGAACGACACCCGTTTACCATGTAAGAGAGTTTAGAATACATTAATACAAATGTAAAATATGGTAAGAAATTTTAAAACAACTCTAAAAATTATAGGCTTCAGTATATTAGCCATTTACCGAAAAACTAATTAATTTACTGAAGCCTATAACTTTTAGTGTTATTTTAAAATTTCTAACCACATTCTACATTTGTATTAATGTATACTAAACTCTCTTACATGGTAAATGGGCGTCGTTCTATTTTTTTATCAATTAATTTAGTAAAACTTCATTTGCTCCCTAAATCAGTGGATAAACCACAATAAAATCCCTATTCTAGAGAAACGGAGACCACAAATGTTTCAAACTTCTCTGACCATCGTCGTATGTTAGGTCATGTTACAACTATGCATTAAAACAATATTATCATATTTTTGATTTTTTCTCAAAATCTATGTGTTAACCCCTACAAAATTTACTAGTTTTTCGGTAAATGGTTAATATACTGAAGCCTATAATTTTTTGTGTTGTTTTAAAATTTCTAACCACATTCTACATTTGTATTAATGTATTCTAAACTCTCTTACATGGTAAATGGACGTTGTTCTATTTTTTTATCAATTAATTTAGTAAAATTTTATTTGCTCCATAAATCAGTGGATAAACCACAATAAAATCCCAATTCTAGAGAAATGGAGACGACAAATGTTTCAAACCTCTCTGACTATCATCGTATGTTAGTTCATATTACAACTATGCATTAAAACAATATTATCATACTTTTTGAATTTTTTCTCAAAATATATGTGTTAACCCCTAGAAAATATTCAGTTTTTCGGTAAACGGTTAATATACTGCACCCTATAATTTTTTGTGTTGTTTTAAAATATCTAACCACATTCTAAATTTGTATTAATTTATTCTAAACTCTCTTACATGGTAAATTGGCGTCGTTCTAGTTTTTTATTAATTAATTTAGTAAAACTTCAAATGCTCCATATATTAGTGGACAAACCACAATAAAATCTCTATTTTAAAGAAACGGAGGCAACAAAGGTTCCAAAACTCTCTGACCATCATCATATGTAATTTCATGATAAAACTATGCTTTAAAACAATATTATCATATTTTTGAATTTTTCTCAAAATATATGTGTTAACCCCTACAAAATTTACTAGTTTTTCGGTAAATGGTTAATATACTGAAGCCTATAATTTTTTGTGTTGTTTTAAAATATTCTAAATTTTTATTAATGTATTCTAAATTATCTTAAATGGTAAATGGGCATCGTTCAATTTTTTTATCAATTAATTTAGTAAAACTTCATATGCTCCCTAAATCAGTGGACAAACCACAATAAAATCCCTATTCTAGAGAAACGGAGACAACAAATGTTTCAAACCTCTCTGACCATCATCATATGTTAGTTCATGATACAACTATTCATTAAAAAAATATTATCATCCTTTTTGAATTTTTCTCAAAATCTAAGTGTTAACCTCAACAAAATATTCAGTTTTTCGGTAAAAGGTTAATGTACTGAAGCCTATAATTTTTAGGGTTGTTTTAAAATTTA
>NW_013618919.1:0-1862 GCF_000695525.1 Brassica oleracea var. oleracea
AGCTACATGTTCTCGAATAAAGCATTGAAAACAATGGCGCATGACACACCACCAGTGTACGTGTCCAATACTCGACAATTGCAAGGTTTTCTAAGCCTAAAGAAAATCGAACAACTACGTCTGTGTGTGGAGATTACGGAGAACAGAGCAAGAGAGAAGAGTAAAACATTTTTCAGCTCTAGCTCAGAAGTAGAAGCTTCAGTAGTTGAGTCCAGAGACGAATATTACAGTGAGAGTTACGATGGTTGCAGTTTGGAGAAGGAACAAGAGGACAATGAGAATGACTGCTCTAGTAATGTGGAAGGAGAAAAACACGACGTAGTTGGAGAAGATGAAATCGGCAAAGAAAACGAAGAAGATGATGAATTTGAAAGCCGATTTGATATGTTCGACGATTCGGACGGTGCGTCATCTGAAGATGATAACTTCAGCTCATACAGTGAGTCTCCTACAGAAGACGAAGATTCACCAACGCTACCTCCTAAAAAGAGATATAAGAACTTCTCGATGAGCGGATCTAAAGGAAATCTGGAGGTTCTCAGGTTGGAGATGTCGTCGATAGACATTGCGGTAGGTCAACGATACGAGAGTAAAGACGATTTGGAGAGACGACGGAAACTTCTTACAGTGAGGCATCAATTTGATTTTGATGTAGAAACATCAACCCCGACATCATACGTTGTTAAGTGTTGGGTTGATGGATGTCTTTGGAGAATTCGTGCTTCTACCCAAGGAGATCCCCAGCGTTTTATGTTCTTATTTACGATTCGAAGCATACATGTTCCTGCACAGAGCGTTCTAATCGATCTCGACAAGCAACACCAGATATTTTAGGAGAGTTGTACAAGAACTTTCTCGGCGACGTTGGTCTGGCCGTTCGCCCTACGAGCGTCAGAATAGCTATCACTAAGCAGTTTGGTATAAAGGTAATTACTTTGTTGTGGCTAAGTTATTTTAACGATACGGCTGAGTAATATCAAATGTAGCAGCTGTCATATTCATACAATGCGGCTGGGTTACTATAATGTTAGATGCGGCTGAGTTATAGTAAAGATAGGGTTGAGTTATTTTTACGTTGTGGCTGTCTTAATTAATTGATGGGGCTGAGTTATGAGGATCGTTTTTTCATGTGAACAGATGGATTATTGGAAATCACACCGGACGCTGAAATTTGCAAGGGAAATCGATGAGGGAACACCTGAGTGTGGGTTTGAAAGCTTGCCTTATTACTTATACATGATAAGAAGGGCAAATTCGAGTACAGTTACGCGTCTTCAAATCAATGAGCTTGGAAGATTCATGTATGTGTTTCTTGCTTTTGGTGCGAGCGTAAATGGGTTTCCTTTCATGCGCAAAGTTGTTGTAGTCGACGGTACGTTTCTCAATGGTAAATACAAAGGGACGCTACTCACAGCATTAGCTCATGACGGTAACTTTCAGATTTTTCCAATAGTCTTCGCAGTGGTTGACACAGAAAATGATGATTCATGGCATTGGATTTTTACGCAACGAAAACTTCTGATTCCTGACGACGAGGGTCTTGCGATAATCTCGGATAGGCATAACTCGATAGGGAAAGAAATTAGAAATGTGTATCCGTTAGCTACTTGGGGAATATGCACCTACCATTTATATAAGAACATATTGGGACAGTACAAAGGAAAAGATGCATTCCGTCTGGTGAAGAAAGCGGCGAGATGTTTTAGGATGTCTGACTTTACTGCGATTTTCGAGGACATTGAAGCGATTAATCCTGCACTCCACGGCTACCTCCAAAGAGCTGATGTCCGACTTTGGACGCGTGTTCATTTCCCAGGCGAGAGGTACAATTTGATGACTACAAACATAGCGGAATCAATGAA
>NW_013618920.1:0-527 GCF_000695525.1 Brassica oleracea var. oleracea
CGAAAATATTGAATTTTTCGGTAAATGCTCAATATACTGAAGCCTATAATCTTTAGTGTTGTTTTAAAATTTCTCAATACGTTCTTCATTTGTATTAATGTATATTAGACTCCTATTTATGGTACATGGGCATCGTTTTAATTTTTTGTCAATTAATTTAGTAAAACTTCATAATACTTCCTAAATTGGTGGACTAACCACAATAAAATCATTATTTTCTAGAGAAACAGAGACAACTAAAGTTCCAAACCTCTTTGACCTCCATCATATTTTAGTGAAGGATGCAACTATGCATTAAAACAGTATTTTCATATTTTTGATTTTTTTCTCATATTCTACATTTGTATTAATGTATATTAATCTCTATTTCAAGGTACATGTGCATCGTTTTATTTTTTTTTCAATTAATTTAGTAAAACTTCATAATACTCCTTAAATTGTTGGACTAACCACTATAGAATTGCTATTATCTAGACAAATGGAGACAACAAAAGTTCTAAACCTCTTTGAACTTCGTCATATGTTAG
>NW_013618920.1:758-1859 GCF_000695525.1 Brassica oleracea var. oleracea
TAATACTTCCTAAATTGGTGGACTAACCACTATAAAATCGCTATTCTCAGAAAAACGGAGACAAAAAAAGTTCTAAACCTCTTTGAAATTCATCATATGTTAGTGAATGATGCAACTATGCATTAAAACATTATTTTCATATTTTTGAATTTTTCTCAAAATCTATGTGTTAACCCCTACGAAAATATTGAATTTTTCGGTAAATGCTCTATATACTGAAGCCTATAATCTTTAGTGTTTATTTATAATTTCTAAACATATTCTTGATTTGTATTAATGTATATTAGACTCCCATCTATGGTACATGGACATATTTTTAATTTTTTGTCAATTAATTTAGTAAAACTTCGTGATACTTCCTAAATTGGTGGACTAACCACTATAAAATCGTTATTATCTAGAGAAACGGAGACAACAAAAGTTCTAACCCTCTTTGACCTTCATCATATTTTAGTGAAGGATGCAACTATGCATTAAAACAGTGTTTATATTTTTGATTTTTTTCTCAAAATCTATATGTTATCCTTACGAATATATTGAATTTTTGGTAAATACTCTATATAACGAAGCCTATGATCTTTAGTGTTTTTTTTAAATTTCTAAACACACTATAGATTTGTATTAATATATATTAAACTCTCCTTTATGGTACATGGGCATCATTTTCATTTTTTGTCAATTAATTTAGTAAAACTTCATAGTGTTTCCAAAAGTGGTGGACTAACCACTATAAAATCGTTATTTTCTAGAGAAACGAACACAACAAAAGTTCCAGACCTCTTTGACCTTCATTATATTTTAGCGAAGGATGCAACTATGCATTAAAACATTATTTAAAATCTATGTGTTAACCCTACGAAAATATTGAATTTTCGGTAAATACTCTATATACTGAAGCCTATGATATTTAGTGTTGTTTTAAAATATCTAAACATATTCTACATTTGTATTAATGTATATTAAACTCTATTTCATGGTACATGTGCATCTTTTTATTTTTTTGTCAATTTATTTAGTAAAACTTCATAATACTGCCTAAATTGTTGGACTAACCACTATAGAATTGCTATTCTCTAGACAAACGGAGACAACAAAAGTTCT
>NW_013618921.1:0-1856 GCF_000695525.1 Brassica oleracea var. oleracea
GAAACCTTCAATAAGTTTTACATCCAATAATCTGCAAAAAAAAGTTACAGCATGGCGTAGAACCCTTTTCCGCAGTGCCTTTTCATCCATTGAAGTAATTGATCAATAAAAAAATTAATTAATTCAGAGTATATATTTTGGACTTAGTGTGTTATGCATATGTAAAATATATATGAAATTAACATTCCGTTTTCTGTTTGCTACTGACTGATATGTTAACTGTGCTGTCAATTTTTTCTTCTATCCCACCAAGTACTTGGCGTTTTCAAAACTTATATATACAGATACTTTACATGATCATCTATGCAAACCACTTAATTTAACTGTCTAATCAGAAAGTTAATTAGACGATCACCCACTAACTCATAGATAGATAATAATTTAAAGCTAATGTTAAAACCCATATATAGCTCTTGAGTTTTGTACTAAAACAATGCAGTAAATTGTTAGCATATCCATAGAAGATTCCCAAAAACAGAGAAAAGAGTCATCTAATGAGCCAAAATAATGATAAGTACACAAAACCAGTAGCAAGAAGTTAAAGTCCAATCATCACAAGCCAAACCAGATTTGTAACAAAACTTTCAAGCTCTAAGGTCCTCTACATAGTCCACAAAGGTTAAAACTTCGAAGCACTTAAACCCATCCAACCCTTGGATACTAACTTTTACGATAGTATTTTTCTCGATATTGTAGTAGATAATGTAGGAAGAAGGGTGCGTCAACACGATCGTATGTGTACCAATAAATCCAACAAAGCCCAACTTTTCTTTAACCATATTCTTCCACGTAGGAGGCAACACGTATTTACGCGTCGACCACTCCTGGTTTTCAGAATCGCCTATAACCACCAACTCAAAACTGCTACTTGCTTCATCAGCGTAGTCCCACCCTTGGGAGAGAAGTAAGCCAAACTTGCCATTGTAGTTTATATATTGTCCGCAAATTAGTGGTACCTTGAAAGTCGTTTCCACTTCAATAAAACTGAACTCCTCGGACCTAGCGTCAAAGCAAACTATTACAGAATCATGTGTATACGCACGAACAGATCGATAGTACAAAACACCATTAATGCATATCCCTTTTACATAAGAATAATGGGGTATGCAACACTTGGTCCTTCTCCATTCAAGTTTCTGAGTTCCTAAAGTCATAACTTTATGCTTCAAAACAACAAGGGAGATAGAATGGTCTACGTCCTCTTCCATGAACAATACCTTACCTTTTTTATCAGTAGGATCATACCACAAAAGGCTTATCGCCTTATAAGGGCTTCTCACCCCAACCATACTTTCGAGTTGGGGTAAGGTTAAAGTTTGTCCCGTGCTAGGGTTACATATTATATGTCCCTTTGAGGACTCCTTATTATCTTTAAATGTAAGACAGACCAAGCCGTGGACAGGACCACTAATGTAACAGTAAGAACCATCGTAGGAAACACGTGAAAGATAATTGGCGGTTACATCAGACGAGGAGTTGACATCAAAATTTTGAGGTTGAGGTGCCGAGAAGAATAAGACCTTGCCATCTCGCCTGCAGGCGAACAACATATGAGGCCGAGCTGAAGATCTAGTGGCAAATAAATCTAGGAAATAGGGAAGTCCAAGAATGGAGGCCCACAGCTTTGATACGCAACAACATCTCCCAATAGACTTTAAAGGCAGTCTCGAAAGTATTTCCATAACGAGATCAATAGGTAGGTTTTCTCTTCCATTCAACAAGATTTTTGATCGCGTATTTAGCTGCAGTTCCATGGCGGAGAAGACCCACCAGCCGTAAACCCTATACCTTCCCTTGAGGTTGTAAGACCATGATTATCCCTAGGTTTCTTAGTTTTTAAAAAAAAAAAAAAAAAA